>NC_142643.1:28805378-29108409 GCF_053813885.1 Theobroma cacao
TTATGCTTATGAAATGAAAGTTCATGAATATGATATATGATTGAAATGCATGTGAAATTTGGCATGATGAATCTTGAGAATGTCCCATTTTCTTGCGAATTGAGTTCATTGCAACACCAAATGGATTTTTAGTGCAAATGAGGTCCTTTTTTCACTTAGGTGTCACGACCCAATTTCTCGGGCCATGACCGGCGCATGAGCTCAATGAGCATAGCTCACTAAGCCCAAGCAAGCCTATCCATTTACCTTTGCTTAACAAATTTATCATATCATGCATACACACACACTTTTTTTCGGGTGTGAACATAGCCAAAACACAATGGCATTATAGATAATAATATACATGCACTATACCAGTCATGTATTTAGCAATTTACATTGCATACACATATTCACATTGTTAGATTGTATTCATAATACAAAAGGACCCATGACTTCCAGCGGAGACATTTACAATAAAAGGGATTACTATCGAATGCCAGACACATACCCAAAAGATGAACTACGAGGACTCCTCGATCTAGGGTCCAACAGTCACCTGATCTGAAAACATGAATTTTTATAAAACGTGAGTACAATACTCAGTGAGTGAACAAGGAAGGGAACAAGCAACAATTAGGGAGAATTTAAAATCATGATGCACTTGTTTCAAAACAATACAATTTAGTTCATTCCTATTTAAAACCCCTCCAAACCCGAGAGTTTCTCGCTACAGCGAGCATGAATTTCGCTGCAGTGAAAACAGAGCAACAAGAGAAACATTTTTTCTCACTCAACAAAAAGCCATCTTGCTAAACTAATAAAATCAACCTAAAATTCATGAAAATTCTCAAAGTACAATGTGTCAACTTTCATGTACATTACAACCATAAATCATTGTCCATCAATTTGCTATATCACACATATTCACATATGTATGTATATATATATATATATATATATATATATATATATATATGTATATACCCATCATCATCATCTCACCAACCCATTACCATCATCACCAACTCATCATCATCATCACCAGCTCATGCGCACTCCCTACTCGCACATGGCTGGGTCATCACCGAGTTATGCACACTCCCTACTCGCACATAACCGGGTCATCACCGGGTTATGCGCACTCCCTACTCGTACATAACCAGGTCATCCTCGGCTTATGCGCACTCTCTACTCGCACATAGCCGAGTCAACATAATTACACAACATTATATTCAAGCATATATGTATATCAACATAATGCAGCCACATAGAAATCCATAATAACCACATTTCATAACATAAACTTTTTCTCAAAAGCTTGTTCCCAAGGCATTCATTTTCATGAAAAATTGCATAAAATCATTCAAACACTTTGTTCAAAACAGTCATATTCCCAAAACAATTTTGATAGGCAGTCCACTCACAAGTGTCGAAAATTCGGATTCCAAGTGAACTCAGACTAATAGTCCTCAGGCGCAATTCCTTTGCCTTTTCTGAACATCTCACCACCTTGACAAATAACAAAGTCGAGGAATTTACTATATTGTCCCTAAATTGATATAAATTAATTTTAATTACTAATGCTTGATATGTAAATGCAAAAATATGTCCGATTACCGTTTAATCACGGTATCGATTAAATTCGACCGATCACCCGATTAATTGGCGATTGTGTCCAAATCACCTCCAAATTAATTCATTTCTCCTCTAATATCTTAATTTACCACATTCATTTAAATAAAGCCAAATTCAGCATTAGAACCCTCACAGTTCCTTATAGAAAAATTTGGTCATTTGGTGCACTAGCATCGAATTTTTTTTTTCTACATAACCGTTTCACCTTAATTCATCATTTTCCATGCCATTTTCCTAGAAATAAAAACAATCCCCCATTGATATTCAGCCCTCATGGTTCGGCCAACAAGGAACCCTAGAGAAATTGAATATTTCTTTTGTGTTTTTGTTCATAACCATGCTTAACTATCCCTAAACACTAACATAGTCTAAAATCAAATTATTCCAACAACAATTCCTCTTCCATACCCATTTTTCAGAATTGAATTCATCATGATAACTCAATATTCAACCATGGAAAACAAGAACAAAAGCATGGGTAAGCTAGGTATCAAGGAGAATTAAAGAAATTTTAACTTACCTAGCTTGTTTCCTTGATTTCTTCACTTTTTCTTTGAATTTCCACCTAGATTTTCTTGTTTTTCCTTTTGTTCTTCCTTTTTTCTTGTTGCTGGATGCCTAGGCCGAATATGGTGAGGGAATTGGGGATTTAATGGGCTGATTTCTATAGAAAATAATAAAATAATCAAGCATGCCACGTGTCACATGCTTATTGGCCCAATTTTTAACTTTTTGACTTTTTCTTCTTAATTTTCCACCACAAATATTCTGGTATTTATCCAATCCTACCACAATTAAAATCCATTGGTCTTGACAAGTGCTGGGGTGAAAAATTTACCGATTTGCCCCTAGGGTGAAAAATTACTATTTTGCCCTTTTACTCCGAAATGTACCGGAATCTCATTATTTCTACTTTTCAACCTAAAATAACACTAATATTGATCAATATTAACCAAATGGGGCAAAAATTGTTTAAAAAAAATTTTTCGTTTAGTCCTTTAGTGGCAAAATTACCATTTTACCCTTGTGTTCCATAAATACCGAGAATCACAATTTTTCAGTGCTAAACATCATTTTATACTCCAATAATCATAATTATATTTCATATAATTATTCTTGGTCAAATGTGATCAAATCTTGGCTAAAAATCTCAATTTTATCATCAAATGGTAAAATAACCGTTTTGTCCCTAATTGGTCAATTTTCTGATGGACTCCAAACTGGACCTTGAACTCCAAATCACTATTCTAAGCCATTATGTTGGTTTTAAAATTTTCAAATTCCTCTTAGAATTTCTATTTGAACTAGTTCAAGGCTCGATTTAACTTAGTTGTACCACTCGATACAATACCGTCTTTTAATGGAGCTTGACAGGGTTTCACATTCTCCCCCACTAATAAAAATTCGGTCCCCAAATTTAAATTCAATGTAGAGTGGCTTACCTTTACATATCGAAGAGGTGTGGATGCTTTGTCTACATCTCATCCTCAGCTTCCCACGTTACCTCCTCGCTAGTGTGATTCCGCCACAACACTTTCACTGAGGCTACATCCTTTAAACGAAGCTTTTTAACTTGCCTATCAAGGATAGCTACCGGTTGTTCCTCATAGGTTAGATCATCTTGCAACTGAATGGTTTCATACCGTATTACATGTGATGGATCTGGGTTGTACTTCCTAAGCATGGACACATGAAACACGGGATGAATATTTGAAAGGTCTGGCGGTAAAGCCAAACGATAAGCCACCGCTCCAACCCTTTCTAAGATCTCGAATGGCCCTATATACCGAGGACTTAACTTCCCTTTCTTGCCAAACCTCATTACCCCTTTAGTTGGCGAAACTTTCAAAAATACATGATCTCCTACTTGGAACTCCAAGTCTCTCCGTTGGTTATCAGCATATGATTTCTGTCTACTTTGTGCTGTTAACATCCTTTGACGGATCATGTGTATTTTCTCGGTTGCATCCTGCACCAATTCAGGCCCCAAAAGTTTCCTTTCTCCCACCTCTAGCCATCCAATGGGTGACCTACATCTTCGTCCATATAAGGCCTCAAATGGTGCCATTTGGATGCTAGTTTGGAAACTGTTGTTGTAGGCAAATTCCACTAAAGGTAGATATTGTTCCCTCCTGACACCAAGGTCTATCACACAAGCCCTCAACATATCCTCCAATGTCTGTATGGTCCGTTCAGACTGTCCATCAGTCTGAGGGTGGAAAGCTGTGCTGAAATCCAACTTAGTGCCCAATGCTTCTTGCAACTTTCCCCAAAACCTACAGTAAACTGAGCTCCTCTGTTAGATACTATAGAAATGGGAATACCATCTAGTCGCACTATCTCATCCACATAAACTCGAGCATATTGGGCAGCCCCATAAGTAGTCTTAACCGGAAGAAAATGAGCTGACTTTGTTAACCGGTCCACTACTATCCAAATTGAATCATATCCCCCACTAGTTCGAGGCAAACCCGTTACAAAGTCTATAGCAATATGTTCCCACTTCCACTCGGGTACTGGTAATGGCTGTAGTAGCCCTGCAGGCTTTTGATGCTCGGCCTTAACCTGCTGACAAACTAGGCACTTGGAGACAAACTCATCTACATCTCTCTTAAGTCCTTCCCACCAATACACCTCTTTCAAATCTTGATACATCTTTGTAGGCCCTGGATGTACCACATAAGCTGCCATGTGAGCTTCCTCCAATATTTCTCTCCTCAACCCGTCACCATCAGGCACATAAAGTCTGGTTCCATACCTCAACACTCCATCTATGCCTTTAGTAAACATTTTTCCCTTCCTACCCTGAGGATCCTCTTAGGCCTTAATCACAAACTCATCTTTACTTTGTGCTTCTTTAATCCTGTCCATTAAAATAGGCCTCACTCTAAAGTGTGCTAGCAAAGCATTTGTCTTCGCAACTTCCAAATGCGCACCTATGTCTCCCAAGCTATGGATCTCTCTAACCAAAGATCTCCTACCAGTGGAAATATGTGCCAAGCTTCCCATTGATTTTCGACTCAAGGCATCCGCCACTACATTGGCCTTATCGGGATGATAAAGAATAGTACAATCATAATCCTTTAGCAACTCCATCCATCTACGTTGCCGTAAGTTAAGATCCCTCTGCTGAAATATATACTTCAGACTTTTGTGGTCCGTGTATATCTCGCAAGTCTCACCATACAAGTAATGACTCCAAATCTTTAAGGAAAACACGATTGCTGCCATTTCCAAATCGTGTATGGGGTATTTCTGCTCATGCCTTTTAAGTTGCCTAGATGCATACGCAATCACCTTCCCATATTGCATCAATACACATCCTAAACCAACCCCCGATGAATCACAAAACACCGTGTAACCCCCTGTGCCTTGCGGCAGGCTTAACACTGGAGCTGTGGTGAAACATGCCTTAAGCTTCTCAAAACTATTCTCACAAGCATCAGACCACTCAAATTTTGTATCTTTACGTGTCAGCTTAGTCAAAAGGGCAACTATTTTGGAGAAGTCCCTCACAAAACGATGATAATAGCCAGCTAAACCTACAAAGCTTCTAATCTCCGTAGCTGATGTTAGCCTTGGCCATTTTTCCACTACTTCAATTTTCTTTGAATCAACTTGTATCCCATCCTTAGATACCACATGCCCTAAGAATGCAACACTTTTGAGCCAAAACTCACACTTGGAGAACTTAGCATACAATCAATGTTCTCTCAAAATTTGGAGCACTATCTTAAGATGCTGCTCATGCTCCTCTCGACTTTTTGAATATATCAAAATGTCATCAATAAACACCACTACAAACTTATCCAAATAAGGTTTGAACACTCGGTTCATCAAATCCATAAAGGCTGCAGGAGCATTCGTGAGCCCAAATGACATCACTAAGAACTCATAATGCCCATATCTTATTCGAAATGCGGTCTTGGGTATATCTTCGTTCCGGATTCTCAACTGATGGTACCCAGATCGCAGATCTATCTTAGAAAAACATTGTGCTCCTTGTAGTTGATCAAATAAATCATCTATCCTTGGGAGAGGATATTTATTCTTCACCGTCACTTTATTAAGCTGTCGATAATCAATGCACAGCCTAAGTGACCCATCTTTCTTCTTCACAAATAATATTGGTGCTCCCCATGGGGATACACTAGGTCGTATGAAACCTTTATCCAACAAATCCTCCAACTGATCCTTAAGCTCTTTAAGCTCTGCAGGTGCCATTCTATATGGGGGTATGGATATAGGTCTAGTGTCGGGAATCAAATCTATGCAAAACTCAATCTCCCGTTCAGGAGGCAAACCTGGTAGCTCCTCGGGAAATACATCCACGAACTCCTTCACCACCGACACTTGAGTTACATCTCCAATCTTTGCCTGACTATCCTTTACAACAGCCAAGTAACTTATACAACCCTGTCGTAATAATCTTCTAGCAGATATGACCGATATCAAATTGGTTGGAGCATTACTCTTATCCCCCTGAATACTAAATGATGGTTCACCAGGGAAATCAAATCTAACCAATTTATGATAGCAGTCCACACTAGCATGGCAGGGTGATAACCAATCCATCCCCAAGATTACATCAAAGTCTAAGGTGTCTAGCACCACTAGATTCACCGAAGTGTCTTTGTCCTTGACTCGCACTACACAGGACTCATATTCCCACTCGGCCACAAATATCTCCTTTAAAGGAGTAGACACCACTAATTGTTCCTCTCTCCTAACACGACCTCTACCCAACCGAGATGCAAAACATGGAGAGATAAAAGAATGGGTAGCACCAGGATCAAATAATACTCGAGCATTCATATTACAAACGGAGAGAATACTTGAGACCACGGCATTGGATGTTTGAGCCTCTTGCTGTGTTAAAGCAAACACCCTCGCTTGGCCTCTACCAATAGAACTTTGATGTCTGGACCTAGATGGTCTACCTTGAGAGGAAGTACCCGCACCTCTACCTCTCGATCCACTAACCTCCCGGCCGGATGAGACAGCAACTGACGGAGCAGATGAAGCTGGCTGGGTGGAACCACAAGCAGAATCTGGTGATTGATGTGCCATCGGACAATCCCTCCTAATATGCCCAGGTTGACCGCACCCGTAACAAGTTATTGTAGTAAGGAAGCACCGTCCACTATGTCGTCTCCCACAACTATCACAAGAGCGAATGACTTGGCTACTCTGTCTAGAATCTTGCTGCCTCCTAGAACTGAAGGTTCTCTATCCCACCCTAATATTAGCACCAGGTGCGTCACTCCCCTGCTAAGGGAACCGCGAGTCCCTTTGTGGACCCTGACGGCTAGAAGATGAACCACCACTGCTGAAATCTCTACGGCCCTGATAACCCTTTTTGCTCTATCTCTCGCAGCCCTACTCTCACTGGTCCTCATCTCGATGCGTTGAGCACGATTCACTGCTGCAGAATAGGTAGTGAAATCTCAGGATGCCACAGCCCTAAATAATGGCTCCACTAACCCATCCACAAACCTCTGAATCTTCATCTCCTCAGTAGAAACGAGATAGGGCGCATAACGAGCTAGCTGCGTGAACTTGATGTCATACTCAGACATCGTCATGCTTGAAGTCTGTACCAAAGTCTCAAACTCTCTGGCTCTGGCATTACGCACATTGAGTGGTAAGAATCGATCTAAGAAGGCTGCACTGAACTCACTCCAGGCCAACGATGTTGCATTAGTCGGTCTGCCTCTACATAAAGAGCTATACCATTCCTGCGCCACATCCTCTAATTGGAAGGCGGCTAGCTCAACTGACCGAACACTAGAACATCCCAAGGCTTTACAAATTTTCTCCATCTTATCCAAGAAAACCTGGGGTTTCTCCGATGCATCAGACCCTGAAAATGTTAGAGGAAAGTCAGGAAGAGAAATATCTAGATGTCCCCTCTCCTCCTCATGATGTTGGTGATCGGTCTGTCCTTGAGAGCTAGGGGATTCTTGTATTGTAGGTCTCCCCTCTACTACCCTTTGTATATCTTCCATGCGGGTCGCCATCATCTCTACAACCCGATTAACTCCCTGTAGGCCTGCCGCCAAGTCCTCAACAATAATGCCTCTCGCCGTTGGCCTAACAGTCTCACCTAAGGGCTGTCCCTCATCTCTCCTATTCATAGGCGTACTCGCTCTCACCGACTTAGCGACCCTGCCACGTCTACCTCACCCCCTACAGGTGGGTGCCCGTGGCCTATTAGTCATCTCAGTAGGGGCATTTTGCTCCCCCACTTAACTTAAGGTGGCCCGTGTCTTAGGTGGCATTCTTACCTAGACAAGAGCAAACACCTGTCATTAACCACAATTAAAGAGATAAGGTGGTTTCTAAGATTGGGAATTTATGCGGTTCCTTGATTATGAAATGTGCCGCGGCTCACAGTTCATAATTAAAAACTGCACATAAAAACCCGACTCTCCGCTGGACCTGACCATAACACCCTAGGACCTAAACAACCTAGGGCTCTGATACCAAGTTTGTCACGACCCAATTTCTCGGGCCATGACCGGCGCATGAGCTCAATGAGCATAGCTCACTAAGCCCAAGCAAGCCTATCCATTTACCTTTGCTTAACAAATTTATCATATCATGCATACACACACACTTTTTTTCGGGTGTGAACATAGCCAAAACACAATGGCATTATAGATAATAATATACATGCACTATACAAGTCATGTATTTAGCAATTTACATTGCATACACATATTCACATTGTTAGATTGTATTCATAATACAAAAGGACCCATGACTTCCAGCGGAGACATTTACAATAAAAGGGATTACTATCGAATGCCAAACACATACCCAAGAGATGAACTACGAGGACTCCTCGATCTAAGGTCCAACAGTCACCTGATTTGAAAACATGAATTTTTATAAAACGTGAGTACAATACTCAGTGAGTGAACAAGGAAGGGAACAAGCAATAATTAGGGAGAATTTAAAATCATGATGCACTTGTTTCAAAACAATACAATTTAGTTCATTCCTATTTAAAACCCCTCCAAACCCGAGAGTTTCTCGCTACAGCGAGCATGAATTTCGCTGCAGTGAAAACAGAGCAACAAGAGAAACATTTTTTCTCACTCAACAAAAAGCCATCTTGCTAAACTAATAAAATCAACCTAAAATTCATGAAAATTCTCAAAGTACAATGTGTCAACTTTCATGTACATTACAACCATAAATCATTGTCCATCAATTTGCTATATCACACATATTTACATATGTATGTATGTATATATATATATATATATATATATATATATATATATATATGTATATACCCATCATCATCATCTCACCAACCCATTACCATCATCACCAACTCATCATCATCATCACCAGCTCATGCGCACTCCCTACTCGCACATGGCTGGGTCATCACCGAGTTATGCACATTCCCTACTCGCACATAACCAGGTCATCCTCGGCTTATGCGCACTCCCTACTCGCACATAGCCAAGTCAACATAATTACACAACATTATATTCAAGCATATATGTATATCAACATAATGCAGCCACATAGAAATCCATAATAACCACATTTCATAACATAAACTTTTTCTCAAAAGCTTGTTCCCAAGGCATTCATTTTCATGAAAAATTGCATAAAATCATTCAAACACTTTGTTCAAAACAGTCATATTTTCAAAACAATTTTGATAGGCAGTCCACTCACAAGTGTCGAAAATTCGGATTCCAAGTGAACTCAGACTAATAGTCCTCAGGCGCAATTCCTTTGCCTTTTCTGAACGTCTCACCACCTTGACAAATAACAAAGTCGAGGAATTTACTATATTGTCCCTAAATTGATATAAATTAATTTTAATTACTAATGCTTGATATGTAAATGCAAAAATATGTCCGATTACCGTTTAATCACGGTATCGATTAAATTCGACCGATCACCCGATTAATTGGCGATTGTGTCCAAATCACCTCCAAATTAATTCATTTCTCCTCTAATACCTTAATTTACCACATTCATTTAAATAAAGCCAAATTCAGCATTAGAACCCTCACAGTTCCTTATAGAAAAATTTGGTCATTTGGTGCACTAGCATCGAATTTTTTTTTCTACATAACCGTTTCACCTTAATTCATCATTTTCCATGCCATTTTCCTAGAAATAAAAACAATCCCCCATTGATATTCAGCCCTCATGGTTCGGCCAACAAGGAACCCTAGAGAAATTGAATATTTCTTTTGTATTTTTGTTCATAACCATGCTTAACTATCCCTAAACACTAACATAGTCTAAAATCAAATTATTCCAACAACAATTCCTCTTCCATACCCATTTTTCAGAATTGAATTCATCATGATAACTCAATATTCAACCATGGAAAACAAGAACAAAAGCATGGGTAAGCTAGGTATCAAGGAGAATTAAAGAAATTTTAACTTACCTAGCTTGTTTCCTTGATTTCTTCACTTTTTCTTTGAATTTCCACCTAGGTTTTCTTGTTTTTCCTTTTGTTCTTCCTTTTTTCTTGTTGCTGGATGCCTAGGCCGAATATGGTGAGGGAATTGGGGATTTAATGGGCTGATTTCTATAGAAAATAATAAAATAATCAAGCATGCCAAGTGTCACATGCTTATTAGCCCAAATTTTAACTTTTTGACTTTTTCTTCTTAATTTTCCACCACAAATATTCTGGTATTTATCCAATCCTACCACAATTAAAATCCCTTGGTCTTGACAAGTGCTGGGGTGAAAATTTTACCGATTTACCCCTGGGGCAAAAAATTACTATTTTGCCCTTTTACTCCGAAATGTACCGGAATCTCATTATTTCTACTTTTCAACCTAAAATAACACTAATATTGATCAATATTAACGAAATGGGGCAAAAATTGTTTAAAAAAAATTTTTCGTTTAGTCCTTTAGTGGCAAAATTACCATTTTGCCCTTGTGCTCCATAAATACCGAGAATCACAATTTTTCACTGCTAAACATCATTTTATACTCCAATAATCATAATTATATTTCATATAATTATTCTTGGTCAAATGTGATCAAATCTTGGCTAAAAATCTCAATTTTATCATCAAATGGTAAAATGACCGTTTTGTCCCTAATTGGTCAATTTTCTGATGGACTCCAAACTGGACCTTGAACTCCAAATCACTATTCTAAGCCATTCTGTTGGTTTTAAAATTTTCAAATTCCTCTTAAAATTTCTATTTGAACTAGTTCAAGGTTCGATTTAACTTAGTTGTACCACTCGGTACAATACCGTCTTTTAATCGAGCTTGACAGGGTCTCACATTAGGTGCCCTGTTTCTCGCTGCAGCAAGAATGCTTTCTCGCTGCAACGAGAAACATCCTGTTTTGGCAACAGAAAACTCGTTGTAGTGAAAATAAATCTCACTGCAGCGAGAAACTCTCGAGTTCTGATGCAGTGCCTTCACTTTGATGAAGATTTTAACCACCTTCCCATCTGAACTGGGAAAAGTGGTAAACATAAAAGTTGTAGCCCTACCGCTTAGCTTTCTAATGATCTAAAAATAAAGTCAATTGGACTTCTGTAATGGGAGATATACTAGAAAAACTAAAACACATGCAAACTGACAATGTTTTTCACTACAGCGAGAAACTTTCTGTTTTGGCCGCCCGAATCTCGTTGCAGCGAGAATGAATTTCACTGCAGCGAGAAACTTGCTATAATGCTTGCTACCTTTGTTGATTTTGACCTACTTTTCACCCATTTAACTTCATGGATTGATCATGGGTTTGTGGAACACTATGAGGGTATTAATCAAAGTTTAAAATGAGGGGTTTTTAGTAAGAAACTAAATCAATTGCATTGTTTTTGAAACAAATGCGTCATGATTTCCAAGTTCTTCCTATTGATTGCTTGTTCCCTTATTATGTTCACTCACTGAGTTTTATACTCACGTTTTTAAACTTCATGTTTTCATATTCGAAGGCAGTTGGGACCTAGATTGAGTCGCACACATATGCTCGCCTTCTTGGTAGGTACTATGGCATCTCAATAGCGGTACCTTCACTTAAAGTCACTCCGCTGACTATTGAGTCTTTTATCTGTGTACATGTATATGGAATGTAAACTACTATGAGTCATGTTATAAATGAAGTATGTATATGTGGGGTTGATGATGATGCCTTATGAGACGACAATGAATGACAATACTTTGAGATAATACAAATATGAATATTCGATCGCTATAAATTATTATTGAAACATTCATCATTGAGAACTAAAATATGTGGTTTTAGAAATAATGGTTGGGATTAATGATCGGGATTGCATAAATAGGCTTGTTTGGGCTTAGTGGGCTATGCCCATTGGGCCCATGCGCCGGTCATGGCTCGAGAATTTGGGCCGTGACATGAAGTCCCAATTTATATATAGTGGAGTGGGCAGTTCCACGAGTAGGTGATGATGTTATTAACATGAGAGAGCAAGCCTAAAGACTATATTAAACCTACCCGAGGTTGATGCTCACTTGTGGATTTTTATTAAACATGGCATGGCATTAATACTTGAAATTTGGTTTTACATGGCAAGTGAATTTACGTATTTATTGGTAACTAGTTATTATAATTTTTTTTATGTTTGGGATTACTCATTTTATACTTGCCTTTGGATTTACTCTTCAAAAGATACTAAAGTGAAAAGATATTCCAGCATGCTAATTATAACCATTTCCATATGTGCTTACTTATGATTTATTATTTTTAAGACTTGCAAGGCATAAAACCTCTCAGTTTAATGGATTATTACATTTTCGTCATGTACTCTTAAATTTATAAATATTCTGCCTTTATGTTTGTTTCCTCTCATCGCTTGCTTACTAAGCTGATGATCACCAAGTCTATGAGACTCACTGACATATGTTATTGTATAGATAAATAAATAGTTGGGAACATCGTTGGCAAGTATTCTTCTTGCAACTATGTATTTAATGGCATCTCCTAGCTTTCTTCATGACCTTGCGACTTTTTCACTTTAGTAAGGTCAATCATAAGTAAAGGCGGAATCCATGTGAAGGCTATTGTTGTGATTAACCTTGCGACTTTCTTGTGATTGACCTTTTGTGTAAGAACCCACAAATCAAGAAAGTAGCAAGGTCAATCACAAAGAAAAAAAAAAGCAAACTTGTACAATCCATATGAAGGCTATTATTGCCTCACAAAAATCAGACTTCCTGATTGGAACTATGTTTTTCTTTTTCCTTTTCT
Organism: Theobroma cacao; assembly: GCF_053813885.1. Taxonomy (NCBI): domain Eukaryota; kingdom Viridiplantae; phylum Streptophyta; class Magnoliopsida; order Malvales; family Malvaceae; genus Theobroma; species Theobroma cacao. Next base: position 28,818,228 of record NC_142643.1, read on the forward strand.
CTTTTTTTCTTTTTTTTTCTTCTTTTTTTTTTACTTATTCTATTTTCCTTGTTTTCTAATCCAACACAAATCCTCATAAGGCCTTTACATGAAGCTCGCCTTATTCATATCCTACACTTATCTTTAAGTACAACTTAACCCCATCAAACAAAGTCATGAATCAAGTTCAAAGCCCTTGGTGAATTCGTATCAAACTCAACAAGATTAAAAAAAACAAAATACATTATGGGTAAAAGACAATAAAAGAAAGGAGCTTCCCCCTTATTCTTCTTTTAGTTAAAGAACACAATTAACAGAAGGTCCTCACCTAAGCAACAAAAAGACCTCTATTTTATGACCAATCCTTCCATAACCCTAAGCAATCCCCTCTTATAATACCCACAAACCATATAGTCTCATAGGCTATATAAGTATAATTCACTCACCCAAGAGATGAAAACCCTATCCTCCCAAAAGAATAAAAAAAAAGGTGAAAGGGAATCAAAACTATAATTCTCTCACCCAAGGCAAAATGGCCTACTTTCCCTTTGATTTATAATTCATGTTGTCTTAACATTTTAGTTTCATTTTGATATGTGGCATTGCCTCAAAGGATTTGATGCAAAATTGAAGTAAGGTAGAAAACGTTTGGAGTTCAAAGTTTAATCATATTATTTTTTAGGTGTAGAAAAGGTAAAATGGTCATAAAATTGATGCCACTTCATTAAATAAACAAATGCTCAAATGGTAAAGTAACGACAAAACTTATATGTCCAACGATATATATTATTTTTGGGTGGATGTCCATTTTCAATTCTAATAGACCCAAAATGAATTATGATCAACCCCTAACAGAATGGGGCAATATACCTTTTTTTTTTTTTTAGATTGCTTATCTTAATAAATATCTTATTGTTATGAAATATAACTTGAAAGAACAACTATGAAAGAAACTATTTAGAAGGAGTAAGAAGATCTTATTCAAGTGTATATTTACAAATACAGTGAGAGGCCTACTTATAAGCTAATAACCCTTTGAATCTTAATGTTAATCCAATTCAATCTATATCCAAAGTTAGATATACATAATCAAATCTAAGAGTTCAAATCAGATTACACTTGTTGTTTGGCTTGTTGTGCTATTTGACTTGGTTTGAACTTCTTGGGTCATAATATAATGGACATTCACACATATATTCATAACACTTCCTCATGAATGTCCACTGTATTGAGAATATGCCTCATTAAAACGTTACTAGGAAAAACCTCATCGAAAAAAAATCTGAATGTAGGAAAAAGAGTACATAATTCTTATCAAGAATATGCTTTTGAAATACTACCTCAATAAACCTTATCAAGAAAAACCCAATGGGAAAAACCCTAATGAAGGAAAATAGTACAGTGCGTATTTTACTTCCTTTAATGATTGCATTATTTATAATCTTTAAAACAATGCATTCCAATCTTTTGTATCAACTTTTCAAATATTGCAGTAGGAAGAGCTATGGTGAATAAATTTGCTAGATTGTCACTTGAACGAATTGTAGAACATTAATATCATTTTTTTCTTGGAGATCATGAATGAAGAAGAATTTTGACGAAAATGTTTTCTTCTATCTCTTTTAATGTATCCTTCCTTCATCTGGGTAATGCAAATAGTATTATTCTTATATAATGTTATTAAAATTTCATTCGTAGTTGACAAGCCATACGTTTCTCTAATATTTTGAGTTACAGATCTTAAATAAATACATTCACGACTCGCCTCATGAATTGTCAAAATTTCTACAAGATTAGAAGAAGTAGCAATTATAGTTTGTTTTACAAAACACTATGAAATAGTTGTACCTCTATATGTGAATAAGTAACTTATCTAGGATCAAGCTTTACGTGGATTAAATAGATATCTTGCATCTGCATAATCAATTAAATATGATTTTGATACATTTGAGTAATATAAGTTCATGTCCATTGTTTCTCGACGATATCGAAGTATATGTTTTCATTTCAATGTCTTTGAGTTGAAGAAGAACTATAGTTTGCTAATAAATTCACAAAAAATGATATATCAAGTCATGTATTGCTAGTAAGGTACATTGGTGTTTCAATTTCACTAAGATATGGTGTTAGCTTCAAAATTATTATAGTTTTGATTATGAAAAAATGATTAAATTTACTTGAACATTATTTGAGTGATCCTTGACAAGTTCTTGAAATGATTTAACTCCCGTACATTTGTTCTTACATAGTTACAAGCTTAACTATTGAAGTTATTGAACTATATCTATAAACTTGTATGACTTAGGTGTATGAGTGCTTATGATTCTTATTCATTAAAGTCTAATTTAAAAATTAAAAGAAAATCTAGATGCACTCATTAAAGGAGAGTTTTGAATATCTTGTTTAATGATGAAAAAGAAATGAGAGAAGAAAGACTAAGTTAAATAGAGTTAAATAGGTCTTCATGTTTAATTTATGTGTGTGATGCTCAGTTGTGGTTTTGTTGAATATTATGGAAAGAAAAGTAGTGCATTGACTAAGGGGGAGCACCTCATTATGCATAAAGATTTAAAGCATTCATATTGAGCATAGACATTGCATTCTTAATCTTGGAGTGTTTTGTGATCATCAAAAATAAGAGATAAAGAATGTTGACTCTATATGTTTTTTATGATAGAAAAATATTCCCATTCATTTACTTGAGTGTGTAGAAAAATTAATGTATGAAATTAATAAATCAATCTTTCAAAGTGTATATCAAAAGAAAAAAAGGGAGATAAAAATAATAAGACATGACTGCTTAACAAGAAGAAAGCTTATTAGTGAAACAAGGAAGAATGTTGGTTGACCAAGTTTTAAATTGGAGGAATGGCGAGCTGAAGAGTTTGAGAAACAGAACCAACTTAGTCTCCCAAGTCAGTCGACTAAGTGCTCTCTGTCAGAATTTACAACCTGAAACAGAACCAACTTAGTTGACCAAGTCAGTCGACTAAGAGCTTTCTGTTTGCAAATTGAACCAGAGCACTACAAGACAGATTAACGACTAAAACTCATCCTCAACTATTTTCAATGGACATAAAACTACCAAACTGCCATCAGAGTTGCATCTCTAAGTAGAAAAAGGTCTTCCAACAATTAGAAACAAGTTCTTTGAAGTTTTGGAAGAGATTTGAGCAATTAAGAGCTAATAAACTTGAAAATTTTCTCTTCACCTCACTGCACTTAAATGCCCATTCTTTGTACTAGTATTCTGCACTCAACCTTGTACCATTCAGATCAACTTGTGATCATAGGTACTTTTTTTTACTTCTCTTATTGTATTCTTAGAGTGAGGGAGTCACTCTAAGTGATTGTTTCAAGCAAGGTTTGCTTGAATGTGTTAAGGTTCTAACTTAGCCTTGAAATGTTAGTTGTTGGGTTTTGGTTGATCCCATAAAAAACCATTGTTATAGGTTGTGGTTGAGCCTTTGAAAAACCACTTTGGGTTTTGGTTGAGCCCATGAAAAACCATTGTGAAAGGTTGTGGTTGAGTCTTTGAAAAACCACTTTGGGTTATAGTTAAGCCTAGGAAAAACTAGTGTAAAAGGTTTTGGCTGAGCCTTGTAAAAGCCATTGTAAAGCTTGGTGAAAGCTTGAGAATTCCACCGGTTCTTAGTGGATTGTTTGAAAAATCCTTGGTTGGATAATCAAGGTAGTGGATGTAGGTCTTGGACCGAACCACTCTAAATTGTGTTGTCTTGTTTACTCTGTTTTTGTTGTATTTTCATTCCTTCATTTGTCTCGCCTTTGTCTATACTTAAAGATAATTTTTGAAAGAGCCAAATTGTGCTATTCACTCCCCCCTTTAGCACATATTATTGGGACCAACATATGGTACTTCAGAACCAAAAAGTTCATCATCCTCATGAGGTTAGAAAAGGGTCTTTTTCATATCTAGTGACCTTAAAACCACTCGTGAAGTCAATAGATGTGCTTTGTCCGTATATAATCGTTTTAGCTTTTTTGCTATATAATTTGATTGATGGACAAAACTTGCATTTGTCAAGTGCTCAATCTGAAGACCCAAATAAAACTTTATTTTTCCAATATCTTTCATCTCAATTTTTTTTTTAAGTAACCCATGGCTTTTGATAACTCTTTAAGAGTTACAATAATGTTTTGGTTATCAATATAAATAGCAATTATGAAAAATTCAAATCCAAATCCTTTTACAAAAACACATAGGCATATAGGGTCATTTTTATAGCCTTTTTTTAACAAACATTCACTAAGGCGATTATACCACATGCATCTGGATTGCTTAATGCATATATATATTTATTTAATTTGATCAAATAAATTTCCTGAGAATTGTGTATATGCCTCAGTCACATCTCATTTTATGGTGAAACATGGCCTGCGCATAAACTTAGACATTTATAGCCGTTAGGCCCATGCAAGCCTCTTTAACGTTAATTATTAAACATTCATCAATGCAGAAGCACACATAAAACATCCATAGACATATAGTATCAACTCATGCATACCATCATACGCAACATTACACAAATGGAACTTTCTTACCATATTAGTGTAATTGCAATATTTCATTTATCATTAGAGTGCCATATTTCTAGTGCACTATAACATTTACATGTCTCGACATCCTCGGGCATCCATATGGGCTCTTGAGTCACTTTATACATTTAACATAACACTTATAATGTAATATGCCCAAACAATTGGCTACATTATTGTAACATACTCATAATCCATAAAACATGTTCATAGACTATAAACATAAACATAACCTAGACTGACTTGTTAGCGGAACATGACCCAACTCGCTAAGCATCAAGAGGCTATTAGACACCTACCAATGAGGAATGAACGGATCATGCCTTCGTGACACTAATTGCTTGCAAAAGAGCTATCACTGATCTGCAACAAAAATAATGAGGAAAAATAACATGTGAGTCACAAAGACTCCGTGAGTGGATACAGGGAAGGGGACAAGCTAAGGGATATGTGTGAGAACCTATCAAGCTCGATTAAAAGACGGTATTGTACCAAGTGGTACAATTAAGTTAAATCGAGCCTTGAACTAGTTCAAATAGAAATTCTTAGAGGAATTTGAAAATTTTAAAACCAACAGAATGGATTAGAATAGTGATTTGGAGTTCAAGGTCCAATTTGGAGTCCATCAGAAAATTGACCAATTAGGGACAAAACGGTCATTTTACCATTTGATGATAAAATGGAGATTTTTAGCCAAGATTTGATCACATTTGACCAAGAATAATTATATCAAATATAATTATGATTATTGGAGTATAAAATGATGTTTAGCAGTGAAAAATTGTGATTCCCGGTATTTATGGAGCACAAGGGCAAAATGATAATTTTGCCACTAGAGGACTAAACGGAAATTTTTTAAAACAATTTTTGCTCCATTTGGTTAATATTGATCAATATTAGTGTTATTTTAGGTTGAAAAGTAGAAATAATGAGATTCCGGTACATTTCAGAGTATAGAGGTAAAATCATAATTTTTTCATCCCAGGGGCAAATCAGTAAAAATTTTACCCCAGCACTTGTCAAGACCAAGGGATTTTAATTGTGGTAGGATTGGATAAATACCAAAATATTTGTGGTGGAAAATTAAGAAGAAAAAGTCAAAAAGTTAAAAATTGGGCCAATAAGCATGTGACACAGGCATGCTTGATTATTTTATTATTTTCTATAGAAATCAGCCCATTAAATCCCCAATTCCCTCACCATATTCGGCCTAGGCATCCAGCAACAAGAAAAAAGGAAGAACAAAAGGAAAAACAAGAAAACCTAGATGGAAATTCAAAGAAAAAGTGAAGAAATCAAGGAAACAAGCTAGGTAAGTTAAAATTTCTTTAATTCTCCTTGATACCTAGCTTACCCATGCTTTTGTTCTTGATTTTCATGGTTGAATATTGAGTTATCATGATGAATTCAATTCTGAAAAATGGGTATGGAAGAGGAATTGTTGTTGAAATAATTTGATTTTAGACTATGTTAGTGTTTAGGGATAGTTAAGCATGGTTATGAACAAAAACACAAAAGAAATATTCAATTTCTCTAGGGTTCCTTGTTGGCCGAACCATGAGGGCTGAATATCAATGGGGGATTGTTTTTATTTCAAGGAAAATGGCATGGAAAATGATGAATTAAGGTGAAACGGTTATGTAGAAAAAAATTTGATGCTAGTGCACCAAATGACCAAATTTTTCTATAAGGAACTGTGAGGGTTCTAATGCTGAATTTGGCTTTATTTAAATGTATGTGGTAAATTAAGGTATTAGAGGAGAAATGAATTAATTTGGAGGTGATTTGGACACAATCGTCGATTAATCGGGTGATTGGTCGAATTTAATTGATACCGTGATTAAGCGGTAATCGGACATATTTTTGCATTTACATATCAAGCATTAGTAATTTAAATTAATTTATATTAATTTAGGGACAATATAGTAAATTCCTCGACTTTGTTATTAGTCAAGGTGGTGAGACGTCCGAAAAACGCAAAGGAATTGTACTTGAGGACTATTAGTCAAAGTTCACCCGGAATCTGGATTTTCGACACCTGTGAGTGGACTGCCTATTAAAATTGTTTTGGGAATATGACTGTTTTGAACAAAGTGTTTGAATGATTTTATAAATTTTTTTTTATGAAAATGAATGCCTTGGGAACAAGCTTTTGAGAAAAAGTTTATGTTATGAAATGTGGTTATTATGGATTTCTATGTGGCTGCATTATGTTGATATACATATATGCTTGAATATAATGTTGTGTAATTATGTTGACTCGACTATGTGCGAGTAGGGAGTGCGCATAAGCCGAGGATGACCAGGTTATGTGCGAGTAGGGAGTGCGCATAACCCGGTGATGACCCAGCCATGTGCGAGTAGGGAGTGCGCATGAGCTGGTGATGATGATGATGAGCTGGTGATGATGATAATGGGTTGGTGAGATGATGATGATGGGTATATACATATGTAAATATGTGTGATATAGCAAATTGATGGACAATGATTTATGGTTGTAATGTACATGAAAGTTGACACATTGTACTTTGAGAATTTTCATGAATTTTAGGTTGATTTTATTAGTTTAGCAGGATGGCTTTTTGTTGAGTGAGGAAAAATGTTTCTCTTGTTGCTCTGTTTTCACTACAGCGAAATTCATGCTCGCTGTAGCGAAAAAACTTTGGGGTTTGGAGGGGTTTTAAATAGGAATGAACTAAATTGCATTGTTTTGAAACAAGTGCATCATGATTTTAAATTTTCCTAATTGTTGCTTGTTCCCTTCCTTGTTCACTCACTGGGTTTATACTCACCATTTTCAAATTCATGTTTTCAGATCACGAAGCAGCCGATAATTAGGACGAGGTGTCATTATAGATCTGTGTCCATCTTTTGGTAGGTGTCTCGGCATTCGGTACCTATATATTCATCCGAGTCACTCCGCTGAAAGTCGAGTATTATTTTGTTATGTATAGATGACTTAATGTAAATTTTAAAAGAGTAATGCCAGTACGAGTTGGCAATGTATATCACTATTTTGACTCAAAGTCATGAAATAGGACTTAGTGATAATAAATAGAATCACAAGTAAGATAAATAATAGGCTTGCTTGGGTTTAGTGGATTACGTCCATTGGACCCATGCGCCGGTCATGACCCGGAATTTGGGTCGTGACAATATGAGTTTTTCATAACCATGCAATTATAAATACATATGATTCACCTTTCACATTACCATGATGTTCATGAAAAATAGTATTTAATCATCCTCTGAATAACATTGTATGGAAAACATCTTTACATAAATCGTTATAAAGCATTTAATCTAGAAAACCTCTTTAAAATCACTTGAGAAGCCAATTTTGCAACAATTTTATCGTTACATTCTAAAATGTATCGATACATGCAAGGAATGTATCGATACATTTCACGCAGAATGACTCTTATATCATTTTGTTGAAAATGTATCGATTCATACTTCCTATGTATCGATACTTTCACCATAAAATTCAACTTTCTGGGCAATTTCTTGAATCTACCTCATTCAAATGTCTTTCAAGCATAAAAAGATCATTCCCTAGGTTAAGGTTTTATCTAACTAAGCCAATATCACCACATTACAGTGTGAATAACGTCATTAATACTCATATAGTCATAAACTAGGCATTTTAGCATAATCATGAGGCAATACTTATTCAATCATTTTTCTAACTCATTTATCTCATTCGTCATAACATTCTAACTATGAGTGGGTCCGCTCCATTCTAGCAAATAGTGGTTTAACCCCCACTATTTTGGGTTTTTAGTGCATTCACGTGAATGGCACATCGACCTCATCTACGATCTATCGAGTGGTCCCACCCCACTCAAGTAAGTAGTGGACAAAGTCTTGACTTTTGTCTAGTTCACCTTATGTGAACAATCATCAAAGCTGCGTGAGTGGCACTTTGGCCTCACCCACGATTATTATAAGAGCTCTTATGCTTAGGATCGTTCTCATCCTTAGCTTACATCATGAAAATATAACATTTTCATAAAGCATCATCATACTTAGCCCATAGTGTATATGGCTATCTCAACACACATCTCAGGGCATGCATTTCATAACCTCATAAATCACTTACATGCTTAGCCTATAATGTATATGACTATCTCAACACATGCATCTCATGACATACATTTCATAACCTTATATTCATAACCTCATAAATCACTTACATGCTTAGCTTATAGTGTATTAGACTATCTCAACACATACATCTTGTGGCATACATTTCATAACCTCATAAATCACTTACATGCTTAGCCCATAATGTACATGATATGCTTGACACATACATCTCATGGCATACATGTTACAATCTCATGAATGGAACTCATGCATCCAACATTCTTAACATGTTATAGTGTATCCAACATGTGCGGAATAACTTTCATACATTAACCATAGAAATATCTCGTATCCATACTAATCTTAAGGCCGAAGTGATTGAGTGGACTACAAACATAAAAGGGTTTGTCCCCCCTTGTTGAAAACTAGTACATAGTAGCATATTTACATACATAGTAGATTCATAAACAATTTGAAAATCATTATGTCACACATATCATAATCATTATCAAATCAAGTCATTTGAACATTTCCTTGAAAACTTCATGAAACCTTGTAATTCAAATCCTTTAATAAACCATTTATGGAAATAAGTTTTCAATATGCTTAAACGACCATTTCCATAAAAATCATGCTAACTTTACATATTAAAATACTTGAAAAGGTGTATCCACTCACCTAATTGGAGAGTCGATTCCTAGCTCTAATCACAACTCCGTTTTGATGTTATTCGTGGAGTTTTCAAGTGTTCCTATCATATAACAATTATCACAATCATTTCCTAGAATAAAATCTGTAATAATCATTTTAGGTACTTTTGAAACTACTCGCTTTTAGCTAACCTAATTTTCTAGCTAAAACCCATGCTTAGAAACCCATAAATCTTTCATCTTTACCTTAAGTAAGCTTAGATACTTAAGAAAATCACAAAGCCTTTAAGATTTGATCACCAACAGAAAATCTGGACAACAAAATCATATTTTTAGAAACTAGAAATCAAGATTTAAAGTTTTCAAAGCTTAAAAATGTTACATTTTCATAACAACTAAAAATCACATCATTTTATTGTCAAAAATTAAGATTTGAGTTAAAAATGAGTTGGAAGCGCTTAAAAGTGTGGGTTTTACCTTGCAAAGGTGGCTGAAGGTTGCCAACCCTTGAAAAATGGGATATATTTATAAACTAGGGTGTAAAAATACCTTTTTACCCTTTTTAGTTTTTTGAAATCAACAAAATGTATCGATACATTAGGCCATGTATCAATACATTTTGTTTTGGGAAAAATGTATCGATACATTATGAACATGTATTGATACATGTTCATCAGAAACCCTTTCTGGGCTAAATGTATCAATACATCATGAACATATATCGAAATATTTGAGACAGAGTGCAATTTCTAAAGCAGATTGCCTATAAAAACCTACCCAACTTATTTACATTAAATACCATTTAAGTAAACGTCCTCTTTACTTTTTACTCTCCATTTACTTAAGATATTTAATGTAAATTATCAAACAACTCTTCATTTGGATTCAATAAAAATATCAACAAAATCAAAATCCAAAAGAATCAAAATCAAATTTCAGTTTCAATAACAAAATCAAAAAGTTCGACTGAAATTAAATTTATGGCTCCCATTTGCCATAGCAACGTATTCCAAAAAATTTGAAAAAATCATTTTTAGTTATCTAAAAATCAAAGGAATCATTGCTGTCATTTTTTATTTTCAAAAGATTGTTTTATAAAAATCACATATTTTGATCCCTTCCAAACTTAGAAAATTTCTACTTCAAAAGTGACAGATAATCAAAAGTGTCAGTAAATTCTTTTGAAGGTTAAAACTAAGTTTGATGTTCAAAATATGTAATCTATATGCTCACTTAAGGATTTCCTAACTTATCCTCTTACTCAATGTGGGATTTCACAACTTCAAGTAACTTAAATCCTTTAGGAATTTTCATATAGATATCGATATCAAGAGAGTCATATAAATAAGTTGCAACTACATTTATTAGACGCATTTCAATCTTCTTATATATTGCTCGACTAATTAAACATAGAAATATAATTGTATTCACCACAAGAGAATATGTAATCTCATAATCAGTATTAGGTTTTTGGGTAACACCTTGTGTGACAAGTCGTGCTTTATATCTCACAATCTCATTTTTCTCATTTCGTTTTTGCACAAATACCTATTTAGATTCCACTAGTTTTACACCATTTGTTGTATGGATTACAGGTTCAAAAATTTCACATCTTGCAATTAAAGTCAATTCCACCTTGATTGCGTCTTTCTACATTGGCCAATCATTTATATGTTTACATTCTTCAACATTAGTTGGTTTAAAATCCTCATTTTTTTTATAACATTGAGCATTACATTATATGCAAAAATATCGTCAACGTTTATTTAATTTCGATTTCATCTTTTCTTATCATAATATAATTTATTGAGATCTCTTCATTGTCAATTTTATCAATTATATTAAGGGTCTCTTTTAGAGTTTTTGTTTCCTCTTTCTTACCATTTTTTATATTTGCGCCTTTTTTGTTCGAGGATTTCTTTGGAATTGATTGGTATTCCACGCTTCTGATGTGCTTTATCCTATAAGGACATCAATTATAATAGAAGCATTTGCAACTGGTATATAAGATTTAGTTTTCTATTTAAGTCAATAAATACGTTTAGCAACTGATTTACTATATTTTGTAAATAAATTATTTTTTTAACTTCAAGTTCACATTAATTCGTGTGAGGATCAAAACTTATTGTTAATAAATATTTTATTGTTATGAATTATGATCAACCTCTAAGAGGATGGGGTAATTTACCTTTTCTTTTTTTCATATTGCTTATCTTAATAAATATCTTATTGTTATGAAATATAATTTGAAAGAATAACTATGAGAGAAAGTATATAAAATGAGTAAGAAGATCTTATTCAAGTATATATTTACAAATAAAGTGAAGAGTCTATTTGTAGGCTAATAACCCATTACATCTTAATCTTAATCTAATTCAATCTATATCTAAATCTAGATACATATAATCAAATCTAAGAGTTTAAATTAGATTCACTTCTTGTGTCTATCCTATTACACTATTTAACTTGGTCTAAATTTCTAAAGTCATAACATAGGCCATTCACACATATATTTATAACACGTATGACTTTTTTCTTTATCTTCATTTTAAGTTCATGTGTTAAGCAATATCTCCTTCAATAAAACTAGTGAATAATGTTAAATTTGTAAGAAAATGAGTATAACCATAAATTTTTAATTATTGAGATGCATGTGTCATGTTGCTAAAGAAGGAAGATTGTCTTCCAATGTACATCTACTTCTTCCTCTTTTGTCCTATCATTAATTTTGTTGTGGCCTAAATGATATTACTAAATGCTTAGGATCATCATACACTACTTTCAAATATTAGACATATTTTACTTAGGAGTATTTATTAGGTATGATGTTGTGGGTATCGGGGAAGTAAAACTTTTTAAAAAAACTTTTCAATTTTACCTATTTCTTTTAATGTAGATAAATCATATATCTAAGATGAGTAAAATTGGACTGGACCAATAACCCGAATGAATTTAATGTAATTTAGATAAAATAGTTTGATCCAATTAATCCATTTAGTTTATTGATCCAAAAAATTTGATCTAATCTATTTATTTGGTCGATTCACAATCTTAAAATTTTTAGATCAAACCAATCGAAAATCAAACTTAATATTTTATATATATTATATTTATATAAAATATATATTTTCTTATTTATTATATTTATATAAAATATATATTTTCCTATTTATTACTTACTAAGTTATTGTCGGAGTGCCAATAATGAGTAACCCTCTATTTGATAGCTTATCACTTATGTAGGTTGTCTTATTATGTGGATATTAATTTTATTAATTTTATTATATTGAATGTTAAATGTTAAAGCTTAGAGGTTAGAATACTTTGAATGTTAATTTTATGATTTATGTGAAATAACAAAAATATTGTGATTTATGTAAGCAAAAGGATAAATATTATGTTTAGATTATTTATATATTCTATAATTTTTGAATGAAAATTTATAAATTTTAATATTATAATTTATAAAAGATAAAAGTGATAAAATTTTAATTTTTTTAATTCAAAATTGAACTGATCAAACCAATTTGATATTTGATCGGTTTAGTCATCTCTTTAAATTTGGTCAATTCGATCAATTTTCTAAAAATATTAAACCCATTCGATCTTTAATTATGACGAAATAAACCGAACAACCAACTGAACCGATCAATTTAAGTTTTAGGGTTAATTTTGGAATACCATTACTGATTTGTTTCATAGGAAAAAAATAAAAAAGAAATGAAATTACTGAAGCTTTAAAAAAATGGTTGAGATAAGCGAAAGTGGGATAGCGGGCTCCATAAAACTCAGGTGGCTGGCAAGATCTCAAATCTAAAGTCTGTAACGATGGCGTTATGCTTTCGGTTTTAACTTTTGAGCAAGGGAAATTCAGTCATCAATCTCCCTTTTTTTTTGTTTTGTTTTCTCAATCTATTCTTGTTAAAGGTTAAGAATGGCAACTCCCAAAGCCCTGAAGTCGAAACCAAGGTTGAGATCCCCGATTCCCATCATGATTTTGATGTGCATAACTGCCATTGTATTTCTTTTCTTGTTTTCATCTATGGATTCCACAAATGGGTTTTCATTCAGCTCTCCTAAAGCCAAAACCCGTTTGAGAAAGAATGCAAGGCAGCACTCTCTGCATGACAAGTATTTGTACTGGGGTGACCGAATTGATTGCCCTGGAAAGCATTGCGACTCATGCGAAGGCTTGGGCCACCAAGAATCTAGCCTCAGGTGTGCTCTTGAAGAAGCCATCTTCTTGAACAGGTAATCAACTGCCTTTCTCCTTTTTTTTTTTTTTTTTCTGATTTTCATTTTATCAGCTGACTAAGCTAAATTTAGTACATCTACTAGTAATTCACTAGACTAGAATCCTTCCTCTTTCTACCCTTTTTATTTAAATGAAAAAGGAAAGAACAAGGGGCAAATCATTCATGTATTAGGATATTAAATTTGGAACAGGGGCAATGCCATCTACTCAGAAATGAATGTTTTCATCTCAGTATTTAGTCATCAATGTAGCTATATATTTTCACTTGTGCTTAATGTGATTGTGAAGCTTGGGACTGATGGTTCTTGGTGGAAGAGCTTGGTGAACAAACAGTGAATTTTAAACAAATAGAAATTACTCCAATATTGTAGAATTTTAAGATGTTGATAAGTGCCATCATTTTCTGTCTCATTTTTGTTGTTATGTACATGGTGATACAATGCAATAGTATATTCTTTCTCCTATGTGTTATTGTTCAATGGAATGAAGAGTCAAGTTTTGATTTGGACAAAAGGTAAAAAAGAAGAGTCAGTTTTGATCTATAACCTGTAGTTCAAGGCTAATTTAGCATTCTTAGTGTTACATTTGGATTTTTTTTTTTTACAGTACATTCAGTGAAAAATGCAACTTTTTAATGATTTCCTCTGGTGATCTGTTTCCTATTGCAGAACTTTTGTTATGCCTTCCAGAATGTGTATTAATCCAATACACAATAACAAGGGAATCCTCCATAATCTTGCCAATGCAACTGCAGAGGAAAGGTTATTTTTATGAAGTTTTTTCCTTTCAGTGAACTATATAACTGTTATTGTTACTATTTATTTTATTTTTTGCAAATGTTGTTTTTCTGCTTGGTATTTATAATCCTACAGCAAGATTTATGTGAAGTTGAAGCATCAATTTGGCTTATTCATGTAAAGTTAACAGTGAAGAAGAGAGCTATAAAATCTAAACTTTCTTTTCTCATTTGGCAGGTGGGCTGCAAGCTCTTGTGCCATGGATTCTTTATATGATCTTGACCTAATATCTGAAACTGTACCTGCGATCTTAGACAATTCAAATGTATGGCATCTGATACTATCAACAAGTATGAAGTTGGGAGCCAGAGGGGTCGCCCATGTGGAAGGACTTAAGCGGGTGGATCTCAAAGAGGATAGTCGCTACTCAAATCTCTTGCTCATTAACCGCACTGCTAGCCCTTTGTCATGGTACTTCATGGTACTTGATTCCATATTAAGTAATTGATTGGCTTATTCTCTTTTTCTTATGTCCCATTGGTTGATCTTAACCACCAGAGTCCACAAGAGGGCATGTGGAGAGGGTGTAGATTTAAGTACATTTTACTTCTTTGTAGCCATCAGTTTTCATAAAATAAACTTCAAGCAGTTCTATACAAATTAGTTAAGATATCTGGATGTTTCTAAATTTTTACTCTGGCACTAATCAGGTTTATGGAGTGCAAGGATCGAAACAATCGCAGTGCTGTGATGTTACCTTATTCATTTCTTCCTTCGATGGCGGCAGAAAAATTAAGAAATGCAGCTGACCAGGTGTGTGTTATTTAATCCTGCTTTCCATGTTATCTTTAAATCTTCTAGATTGCATTGTAACTTGCTTAAACAGTCAAATATTTATTTTTTGTTTAGCATTAACTCAGAAAAACATGGCTCCTGGGCAATCTTTTGCCTTTTTAATGCAGAAAGAATTTGAAATGTACTACACCTTTATTATTGAAACTTACTAATATGTTAGCATAGATATTTTTGCCTCCATAAGTTGAGCTGGGTACTCCACTGCTTTCTTTTCTCCCTATATTTTCTGTGTGATAACACTTTTTACAGCATATAGATGACTGTGAAATTATTATCTGGAAGTGTGCAGTTTCAGTTGCACTTTTATCTGTTTCTTTACCTGACCCTCAAAGCTTCAGCTTTATAAGCTAAGATATGAAGTGAACACATCTTGATCGTCAATTATATGATATACTTTTAACCAACACCAAACTGTATATAGTTTAGTGTAACGTTTGGACTTGTTGAATAAGATGTATCCATCAAATTTTTGAGTATCTTAAGTATAAAAAGTTTTGAGTATCTTAAGTATAAAAAGCAATGAAAATTTTGATGGATGCAGTGTATACTCATCATTGTCCATGCAAGATGGCCTATCCATCATATTCTTAAGTATCTTCAACATAAAAATCTAATCAAACTCTACATTGTTGCATAGTGTAGCTGTCATCTCTTGTTTGTGCACAATGTTTCCTTCTAATAATTCTAGCTTATCGCATAGCATTACCACATACGTAGCTTAGTGATTGAGGATGGGAAGAAGCTAGTTGAAGGATTAAAGTATCTTTATTATAATTTATGGGTTTAATTGTAACTTTTATAAATATTTAGGATATTATAGAATATCTAGGTATTTTATATAAATTAGTATCTTATGTTCCAAGGGCTGAAGGGTTATTTTTGGTACTTCACATTTCTATTTGAGTTTAGGTTTTAGTTGCAATTACCTATGTTCTTTCAGTTTCTGATAGGCTTGGATTATAAATTATTAAGATATTTGAGGATTTGATTGTGAATTCATTTTGTTTCATAAGTATTTGATTTGAAGATACTTAATGCAGCCCTTCTATAAGATTCATGGTTTAGATAAATCTAGCACTGAAACAATTCATAATTTTCATAGTCTAATTGTCTCCAATATGAAATGTAATGGAACTCTAGATGGATGCAGTAAGTAGTCATCATCCCTTGTTCACTTGAAAAGAGTTCAAGCTTATCACCTATCATATGTGGGTTTAAATCACACAGGGTGACACATGAGTGTACTAGGTCTCTTATATCCAATTTGAGGTTCAGATAAATCAAGCAGTGACACATTTTTATGTTTTAGAATCTCTAGCAAATGATTTTGTTAGAGAGAGAGAGAGAGATAGATGCTTATAATGTGGCATATTTTTAGGTGCCTTATATCAAATTTGAGGTCTAGCATTTCTAGAATGTCTGGAAGTCCAATAGCAAAGAAATGACCCAGGTCTAGTCGGTAGCTAAAGTGGACATTTTACTATATACTAGAGTTCAACCCCTTGACACTGTACACACACTCATAATACACTGAACTGGCAATATTGTTGTTCTGTTTTTTTTTCTTCATTTGTCATTTTTGCTGGGCTAGTTTGGACTTTTCCTATTTCTCAATTTTAGGAGTTGTCATTGCTTTTTGCCTTTTTCTTTATATCAATCAAGCTTCATATATTTTCTTTGACATATGCTACTTCTGCTGTCTTGCTTTCCCTCTTATCCTTTCCTGCTTCACTTTCTTATTCTCTAGAAGCAGTCTATAACATTGACTAGAATAAGCAGTAAAAAGGTCTTTCAATATGTATAAAATCAATTATGATTCGATTAGAACACATATGAAGTGCATCTACTGTCCAAAATATATGATGAGGATGATATAGCTAGCACAAAAATCAGCTATAATACTGATAATTGTCATCTGACATGGTATTTTTCAAACTCACACAATATACCAAGTCAGGTATCGTATGGTTATGTGCTAATTTAAAGTTACCAGCTTCTTTACTCAAATAGACTTCTTAATGTGGTAAACATAGACTTTTCTTTGGATTTCTTTGTCAAGTTTGCCTTGCTTTTGCTTACCAACCTTGTTTGATAATCGAGAATATTGAAGGAAAAGGAACAAAAAGACTTTGGACAAAAATGTGTTTATTTTTTGTCTAACTTATTGGATAGGCAAATTGGATGTATTGGTGAAGTATCTGCCGCATATTGAAATGACTTTACATTTTGGGTATATTGAGATGCATCAGATATGTATCTTGTTATTTCAAATATATATACAGCAATAATGCCAAGGGGTAGAGATGGAAAAGCTCATCCGAACTTGAAAAGCCTGCTTGACCCACCTGAACCTGAACCCAACTCAATTCTATTTTACCAGGAAAAGTCAACAATCCAAATCTGCCTAATTTGAACTCAAAAATGACTTGAACCCAAAACGACCTGAACTCAAAATGACCCAAACCTGAATTAATCTGAATGGTACAATTCGAAAAACTAATCTGCAGATAAATAATCTCTCGAAATCTAGTTTGATTTGACTTTAAAAAGCTTAACAACTAGAATCTGAAATGATCAAAACCTGAATAAAACAAGTGTTGAGCCTGAAAATGACCCAACCTAAACCCTTCCCACTCAACTTCCACCTCTAGCAAGGGGGGCTTTGAAGTATTGATGCTTCATAATTAAAAAGGAACACTATGATCAAACTAGGTTTGGTATTGAGTTCAAGGGAGTAGTGAGGTTATCCTTATATTGTTGTGATAATTTGGATGAGGTCAAGTTACGATCCTTGATCTCAGATGGTTTTCAATTTGAGCTCAAATGTAGGAATACAATTATCCTTGTGTAATTGGATGGTTCTTATGATGTAAAGATGATATCGAACTTGCAACTTAGATTTGTTGTCAAGATGTATTATTGGATGTGAACCACAGCAAATGAAACAAATCTGATTGTATCTTCATTTCCAAGAGATAAATTGTTCCTTACAAGTAATTTTCTGCATAACTGTTACATTTCATTCTGTTTTTCTTTTGGAAAATACACATTCATTTCATAGTCCGTCAGTCCCTGATATTTGTTTTTGTGTCCACAGATTAAAACACTCCTTGGTGACTATTATGCTATCCATGTTCGTCGAGGTGATAAAATAAAAACAAGGAAGGATAGGTATGGGGTTGAAAGGAGCCTACACCCTCATTTGGATAGGGACACCCGTGCGGAATTTATCCTTCGTAGAATTCAGAAGTGGGTACCAGCTGGACGAACTCTTTTTATTGCTTCAAATGAAAGAACACCTGGATTTTTCTCACCACTTTCTGTCAGGTAAAATCTTCTTAACTGCTCAAGAGTTAGAAACCTGTATAATATACTTCATCTTGAACATAGATACATTCTTCCCTTTCATCTTTCCACTTCAGCTATGAAGAGCACGTCTATTGTGCCAAATTTTGCTTGTAGGAATTCCTAGGTTGTGCCAAATGAAGGTTTGTTATGCATGTTGATATGGTTTCATTTTCTTTATTTTTATGTTAACATTTAATGAACCACAATTTTGCTTACTTGATGAAGATATACCTTCCTTGTACTGCAGCAAAAATTTATTCTGATATGCTTAAAGCTTTTTATTTATTTATAGGTTATATTTACATTCCTTGTGAGTTTTTGCATTTTTGCAAATAACATCCTGTGATTTATTTTCTAGCCCATAACACCCTGCAGTTACATGTTAATTTCACCCAATAAAATTACAAAAGTAGCCTTAAGTGTTTTAAATATGAGGGTGTTTTTTTAGTCATTCATTGAAATTAAAAGCATAATTCCCTATGATAATAAATTGAAATGGCAGGGTATTAAGTGCAAAAAAGTAAGGCATAGGATGCTATTTGCAAAATGGTGAACGTGTGGGGGGTGTAAGTGTAATTTACTCTTTATTTATATATTTAATAGTGGCAATGGGGGGGTGGGGGGGTACAAGTGATTCAATTTTCTGCAAACTGCTGTTTTAACTCTCCTTACATCGTCCAATTGACGTTCCTTTTGGTCTGTAAACAACAAAATGTGTTGAGGCATCAGCAAGAGCAAATGAAATGAGTGCTGGTGGCTGAGAGTTATCAAGCCAGTCCTCACATGAAATTTACACAGGAGGTTATTCAGTGCTTTATTTCTGAGTCAGGGTGGGTTGGATTTTCTAAATATGGTTTCATACAGGTGGTTTAGTGGTGATGATGAAATTTTAGAAAGGTAGCATTCTAATGATGTGTGATAGAAAAGAGCAGTTTTGACTTCTGTGTTGGCAGAGCAGTATAAGATGCTAATCTTTGGCTTTCATATTTCTAAGTCATGTCATCAGGACTTAATTGAAATCATGGTTATTGGGAAACTAGAATTTTGCTGACTTAAAAAGAAGAGAGAAGCTAGACTGTGCTGACAAAAAGGGGATATATGGTATAAATTAAAATTTAAGGATGGTGTGTTATGCATCAATTAGATTGTACTGTGTAAGCAATAGGAAAAAACCGATGAATTGAGATATATTAGGCAAACTTTCAAGCTAACCTTGATTATTTTGGTTGCTTATGTTTTCAGGTACAAGTTGGCTTATTCATCAAATTATAGTCAGATCTTGGATCCCTTAATTGAGAACAATTACCAATTATTCATGATTGAGAGGCTTATCTTGATGGGAGCTAAAACATTCATTAAAACTTTCAAGGAAGATGATACGGATCTCAGTCTCACAGATGACCCAAAGAAGAACACTAAGATGTGGCAAATTCCTGTTTATACTTTGGATGGAGAAGGAAGCTAACTTTTCTGTTATAGTTCAAATTCATTCTGTAATCCAGCCTATTACCTTCCACATGTAGTGTAATATTTTGCGAATATGATCATCCCTTGAGGCAACAATTTGGTCATTTTCTTGAATTGAATATCTGAATCTTGCAGCTACATTGCAGGGAATCAAGAGTCCTGGGAAAAGGTGGGAGAAAGTGGCAAATGTAAATTGTGTTGTCTGGTAGGATACATGGTTGTATATGCTTTTAAAATGCATTGTACAGCCTTTTGTTTCTCTTTTTCTTCGAGGAAATTTCAACATTGCCAGTTAAAATTATCTCAATTAGGTCTGGTGTCCAATGTGATTACCTTAATAAATTTCATCTAAACAAATGACATAATGAAGACTTAGTATTTGGTGATCTAATAATTGTGGTAATGAGATAGATCATTAGGGTAATTGTGTCATTTGCAATCTAAGATGATCATATTTAGTATGTGTAATAGTACAAATTATCAATGAATTTCACTCATAGCATTATCACTTTTTAGCTCAGCACATCTTGCACATGTTCAGAGATCAATTATCATGAGTTACACTTCTTTGTTTAAGTATGTGATAGTTTGTGCGGTGCTTAAGTGAATGTTTCTACGTAAGTTAGCTTATAATTTGTTTATATTTGATCAAGCATCAACAATAGCAACAAATTAGACTTATACAATGCACATTGAAATCACAAGGCATATTAAATGTCATATACGTAACCATTGAAGTCACATAAAGGAAAATGTTTTATTAATATGAAAATGAGTACAAAAGAGATCAAGTTCATCGTCAGGTTATACAAGCAACTTTAGATGATTCCTTACAAACATATCTTTACAAGTGAGACAACCCAATAATCCGTTGACTGTTTACCCCTTATAAAGAGATTATAAGGTTTTACAAGTATTTCTTGAATAACCATTGCAATGTTTGAAAGAGGGACGTTTCCCATGCAAGTACATTTCTACCTTGTTAGAGCCCTATACAAGGTTGGCCCATGACATTCTCCCCCACTTAATTTGTCGACGTCCTCTTTGATTAGTTGGCTTGAAATTCTTCAATCTTCTGCTTGAAGGTGCAGAGGTCGGTTTCCTTTTCCTAGATGATCTCATTTATCTCCAAAACCTTCCCATTTCACTAGATACTCTTGTGTTGGCTATCGATTGATTATGATCGTTCTCTTGACAAAAGTCCCCTTCACTATGTGTTATGATGGTGGCTTAGTGGTGATGGTCGCTCTCATGGGTTGACTCTTGCTTGCACCTACTAGATCTGCATAGAATGGCTTCAGGTTGTTAACGTGAAACATTGGATGCACTTTCAATCATTTAGGTGGATCAATCTTGTAGAAGGTTAGCCAAGTGAAAAGGTAGAAGGGTTAAGTCTAAGCCTTGAAAAGACTATTGTGAAAGTTAAGTCTAAGCCTTTGGAAAGATTGATTTGTGAGGGTTATGCTTTGTCCTAGAAAAGCATTTTGAGATAATGGATTCTAAACTCCTTGGTGATCTAAGGGAGAAGAAGCAGGCAAAGAGACCGAACTTCTATAAAATCTTTGTGTTCTTTTTTTGCTTCTTAAAATTGCTTTTATTGTTATTAGCTTTTCAAATTATTTTTGAAATCCCTTCAAAAAAAATTATTTTTGAAACAATAGAAAAAGAATTTTTGTGACCTTAGTTCATTGTTTTTAAAGAAGCTCTTTCATTCTTTCTTGGTTTAAAAGCACTATACTCTTCAAAGTTTGCAAGAATTTTTGAAAACCTTCAATTCACCCCCTTTTAAAGTTATATCTTTTGAGCTAACATTCTAACACAAGCATATCGGGCCCGAACTAACTTCAAATGCAATATTCCTTCCAACTCATTGAATAACGCCTTCGTTTATATACCTACCATTGTACTAGCTCAATCCGTTACTCAAGCTTTTGTTGTTATGGGTTGCTCTCACCTTGCCCATTTGTATCTCCCTCTCCATCTTCTTCATACACCTTTTTGGGTTTCTTTATGGCTTTAACAATGGACTTTAAGCTGCCATTAGATTTTTGGTCTTAATTGTTTATTATCAAGTCTGTAGGGAATTTGAGAACTCCCTTTGGATAAAACTCAGTCAATTGAATAACATAATGCTTATCTTCGTTACCAACTCCACTTTTCCCTCAATCTTTGTCTTAATTGTAGTATTAATCAATATAAAATATCTTTCAAAATTGACAAACTTGGCACTTTTTTTCCCATACTAATAAAGTCATCATATAGTGCTACGATTTGTTTGAATGTCATTTGTGCTCATGCATGAATTTGAACACCTGAAACCACCATCCAACATCTTCTCCATCCAATCACAGAAGTTTGATAGCCATTTGCTCAACCTTGACCAATCCTCAATTTTGTATTTATTAAGCAATGCCTTGTCCTTAAAAGATACTAGGCATTTTTCCCCAATAACCTTCTTGCCTCCATACTAGTTATTACAGCTTCAACTTACTCATAATGGATTTGAGGTCAATAGTCAATAAAATCTGCCACCTTAAAGTTCTCAAGCCATTGAAGCATTTTTTTAGTAACTTGGCATACACATTTCTTCAAGTTGTTTTGGGTAATAAATTGACATGTTTTCACATTACCCTGATTTCCTTTCATATGTCCTTTATCAATCAACTTGTCCCTGTATCTTTTAGTAGAGCATTCACCTCTTTCAAAACTGAAGGTACCTGAAGGTCCGATATTTGGATAGGTTTATATCAGAGCTTCTATTTGAGCATCACATTTCTTCTAAGAAGATGCAGAACGATTATGTTAGTAGTATAAGTTCACAGCAATATATACCCAGAGGGGGGTGAATTAGTATTTAAGAAAAATTCTTTTAGAACAAGTGTGAAAATCAAATCTTTTGGAAACCAAAAATTCCTTTTGTGTCAAAACAAAATAAAGATTTCTCTAAGGCGAAAGCAACCAATAAATTATAATATAGAAAATTAAAGCCAATTCTCGAGAGCGTGCATTTTTCAAATATGGGCTGAGGTAGTCAATTATAGAGAGACCAAGGTTGACTATGTCTTTGAAATGTCCCATTTTTCACGCATCAAGCTCATTAGGGTCGACTACGCATGTGCCAGGGTCTACTATGTCTTTGCAATATCCCATTTTCACGTATCTAGCTCATCAAGGTCGACTACACATGTGCCAAGGTTGACTATGACTTTGTATTCTTCAAATTTTCCACTCTTTTTGCCATTTGATCGACTTGAGCTTCTTTAGAGTTGACTCTTGACTTGTGTCTTCAAGATTTCTTGACTTTTTGGCACTTCTCTTCAGCTGTTTCTTCCTTATCTTGTTCCTATAATCAAATATAATTCAAGGCATGTTTGTCTTGTATTTTCTTAGCTATAGAGTCATCGTTTGAAAGCTTTTGTTATGTTTTCTTATCATGCATGACTTTTCAAACAAATGTGTGACTCTAGGGGATGAAAAATATGATTGAGACAATTTCAAATGCTTAACATTAAATCCAAGATATCATGTAACTTTTGTCAAATCAAAACATAATATAACTCAAGGCTAACATATTGAAACTTGCCATGTTAGCTTTGATACGATAATCAAACAACCATTTGCAGCAAGACATGAGTTGGTTTGTAGTTATAAGGGTAAAATTAGACGTTTGAAGGATAAATGCTATAGAATCATTGGATTCCCACCTGATTTCAAGTTTGCAAAGAAGAAGAACAATTTCAAGAAGAATATATATGCTATCAATAACACTATTATGGCCACACAGTAAGATCAAAATGAAGAAATAGTCACTAACTCCATGTCTTAGCTCTCACTTAACAAGCATCAAATTCATAAAGTCATGGCTTTCATAAGTGAGCATGGATCATATATTGAGGATAATGGTCTTCCTACATCAAGCAATCAACAAACCAAACCTTCATTGCTCAATTCTACTTTTGCAGGTATCATATTTAATTCTGTTTGTCTGAATGTTCAAAATCCTATTGCACATCAGTCTTTACTTAGTAGCACATCTTGAATAGATCATGACTCTTGGATAATGACACTTGAGCTTTAGATCATGCTGCTTGGTCATTATAATTTTTCATTTCTTCTAGAATAGTTGATGATATGTATGTTTAGTTACCAAATGACTTTAGAGCTATTGTTACACATGTAGGATCTATCAGGTTAACATCATCTTTGATCTTTGAAAACATCTTGTATGTCTTTTTTTTTTTCAAATTTAACTTTGTTAGTGTTAATTGCCTTATAAAGAAGATAAGACACTATTTAATCTTCACTGACACACATTGCATCATTCAGGATCTCATAAACGGAAAGTGATTGGACTTGCTAAAGTACAAGTTGGATTGTACTACATGCAAGGCACATTGGACATGCATTTCAATCTTAGAAATTCTATTCCCTTTCAAAATAATGTTTTTGTAGATCGTGTTTCTGTTAGTAATTTCAATTATGTACTTCGAAATGCTTGGCATCGTAGATTATGACATTTTCCATTCCATAAGATTCAATTGATACATCAAATGTGTTCTAACACAACATCTAAAGAAAATATTAAATGTTATGCATATCTTTTGGCTAAATAGAAAAGGTTTCCCTTTCCTGATCATTTCTAGTCTACAAACACAACTTTTGAATTAATTTAGACATATATTTGGGGTCCCTATTCTACCATTACTATTGCTAGTCATTATTATTTTCTTACCACAGTAGATGACTACATTAAGTTTACTTGGATATTTCTAATGAGAGCTAAGTTCAAATTTTCTATTAAATAATTAAGGTCTGATAATGACCCTGAATTCAACCTTGAAGAATTTTCCTCTTTCAAAGGAATTATACATCAGTTTTCATGTGTAGATACACCATAGTAAAATGGAGTTATTTAAAGAAAACACCAACATATAGTAATGGTGGTTAGGTTTTTAATGTTTCAAGTATATCTAGCATTGAAATTTTGGGATGATGTACTTTTTGTGGCTGCTCACATCAATAATAGAGTTCCAACTCCAATTTTGCATAACAAAGCTCCTAATGAAGTTTTATTCCAAAAACACCCTTCATTCTCACATTTTAAGGTTTTTATAGTTCTCTTTGTTTTGCTTCAACCCTTAGTCATAATAGAAAGAAATTTGATCCTAAGGCAATCAAATGCATCTTTCTTGGTTATCCTATTGAATAAAATGATACAAAGTATATGATCTGAAGAAACAAAGACCTTTTTATTTCTAAAGAAGTCATGTTTCATAAGAATGTGTTTCTTTTTCAAACACACACTTTATGCATAAATTGACTATTTTTCCAAATTCACCTATTGATAATTGCCCCCGTTATGATGATTTTCATACTTAACCTATAAATCCTTCACTAAATGTGTTTGATTTTGGTTCAAAATCATCTACTGATTCATCATAAACATTTGTTCATGGTAATTCACATAGTGATACAAAATCAAACAATTCCAATTCTTTTAATGAGCATATTGACACACAAAATTCACTTATTTTCATTTCCTAAACTATGTTAGGGTTTTATGTGGGTAGTTAGGAAATTTCAAAAATTAGTGGATTAAATGTGATGATTAGTGTTAAATGTTGGTTATTCTAGGTTCTAATGAGATTCCAAAGACCAATTGGGAGTAAGGCATAATTTGGTTGCTTATGGTTAGTAGGAAGTGAGTAGATATGAAGTTTTCAAGTATTTTGATATATAAAAATAAGCATGTCTCTTTAATGGGTTTAGCATTAAATGTTTACCTTGTTTATTTACATGTTTATGAAAAGTTGAAATTGATTCAAATGTTTTAAATGTGTTTACAAATGTATCTATGCTCTGTGTGTGTGTGTGTGTGTATTACACTAGTAGTTTTATGCATGAGAACAAGCACTTTTAAATATGTTTTACCTCAAAATGGGTCTTGGGTTGAGGATATGTTGATTGAGTTGAACATCTCTTGAGAATATAATTGTCACATGTTGGATATGTCTAAGTGTAGATGCCTAAAATGGGAATGAGAGCTTATGTGATTGATTAATTTAATTGAATTGAGAAAGAATGCCCTTTGGTACCTTGAATGTGTAAATGGCGTAATACGAAATAAAAAAATGTTGATTGAATCTTAGTGTATGATATAATGTATGTATGGTGGGAATGGCTATAGATATGATGGAAGGGCATATGTCCACCCAAATTTGATGTAATGGATGAAAAGGGCCATATGCATTATGGAGGGGCATATGTTCCCCAATTGATAATGTAGCCATATGTGTGATGGAAGGGCATGTATCTACTTATGGATGTCAATATGATGGATTGAAGTGACCATGTGCGTGATGGAAGCGCACATGTCCATTGTGGTGTTGGTACATGGTTATGATGATGATGTTGTTGTTATGTGTTGGAATGTTTATTTATAGGATGAATGGAATCTTCGATTAAGAATTTAAAATAATATGTAAATTCATGAAACAATTATGCTATATGTAACTATTTGAATGAGGTCTTGTGTGCATAATTAGTGTTGAGAATGGTATGGTTGAAATGGGTTGTTTTTGTTGAAAATTGGCCTAAATCTTGGAAAAGATAATGAAGTATCGACATAAGCAAGCAAAATGACCCATGAGGCATTCTACAAAAGAGATATCAATACCTTAAGGGAAGGTATCGATTCCTAGCCAATAGAATGCCCAATGAGGCATTTGTGTTGAAAGTATCAACACCTCATGGGAATGTATCAATACTTAGGCAACCCAAAGCATTATGAATGGATAGTATTGATATTTCTCGAGGAGATATCGATACCTATTGTGTACTTAAGCTTCTTTACACCTTTTTAAAGGCTTTTCACTTGTTTTTGCGTTCTCGTTTTAATCCAAACTTTTGAGGTATCTCAAAAACATTCAAAATTATTAAAATGAAGTGTTAAACAACTTTATGTCATAAATTGAGTCAAGATTGGTATTTTAGTCAAATTCATGATTATGCTAATTATGGTTATGTAAAAATTTATGCGCACCCTATATTTGCTTATTTACTTTTATAACTCACACATGTAACTTCTTGTTATGTTTTCAAATTCTCGAGTTAGCTTGGATTCATTTTCTTAGAGGTATCCTAGAGCTTTATTTTTGGTAAGTGTGCCTAGAGGCACTCACATGCAATCTTAGTGATTCGAGTCACATTCTATTAAAGAGTTTACTTTTGGTTTTGGATTTTTAGTATTGTTACACACTTTTACTTTGTAGCCATGGTTTGACTTTTTACTTTATTATACACTTTGTGAATGAATGTGATGGCTTAAAGGCCTAAATAAGCACATGGAATGTGGAAGTGAAAATTGATGTGGTTATAGTATTTAAAGACCGATGGTATTATGTTTATGTTAGTCTCGTTGGAATGCTAAAGGGGGGTGAATAGCATTAAAAATTTTCTGTTCAACCCTTTAAAGCTTGAAGAGTATTTAATCAACTAGATGAAGGGAAGGACTAGAACTTGTTAAAATTACAAGACACCAAGTAAAGAAGGGTAAAGATAAGTGGACAATGCAAGAATATTTATAGTGGTTCAGTCCCCTTGACCTACGTCCACTACCTTGATCTCTTAATTAAAGATTTTCAACCTAACTTCACTAAACTAGTGGAATTAACTGTTGGGATGAGCCCTGTAGCCAATTGGGATTGGTTAAGGCTTGATTCCAATCATGCAACAACATTATTCATGTTGAATGATTAAATGTTTTCCTTCATCAATAAGACATCAATTATAACAAGTTATAAGTCTAATTGGATGAAGTCCATGAGATTAATATGCCTTGCAAGGGAACTGTAATGGGTTGCAGTTATGAGATCCTTATGCATTAAAGCATAATCTTAAAATGTTGCTGGTTAATGTATCATTGAGAATGGACATCAATGATACTTAGAGACTAGTACATTCTATGTTTCTTACTTGAGAAGTAAGCAACCGATCTCATAGGTTGAAGTATAGAGATACTTGGAATTAGAATGTAGATGCTTGCCTAGGAGAGCAAGTTCACTGAACATGATCCGCCATGAGAAGTGCATTTGGTATTTCACTCAAGTGTCTATGCAATACTTCTCATGTGTCAGTTGTGTAAATACTCCCTAGACTTGAGACACTAAGTTGCCTTATGTGTGGAGTGCTATGCTTTGATTTCATCCCTACGAGTGCCTAACTGAGGATGCCTAAATAGGATGCTTTTGGGTATAGCATGAAGCATGTAAAGGCAAATGAGTGGTCAAGATAGAATCATCACCCCATGTGATGCAGGGGACATATCTTAACTGTTCTTGGTTGATATCAGCTTATTGAAGTCCTTGGCCAAGGCGACTTAAAGATTATGAAAGGAGTTTCATAAGTCTTTATAAAGGTGATGATCAAACTTTAAAAACGAATATGGAGATCAATAAGAGTAGACACTGCACCATACTCTTTATCATCTCCGGGATATATGATGAGGGAATGAATTACACTGACAGGCTAATCACTGAAAGGTTGAGTCAAATCATCTTGACTCTTCTAACATTTGGGGTGGCCATGATGGATTGCTAGATCCCAATCTTGGTGTATGAACTCTAGGTAGTTAACTTGATTAATGATAAATTTAAAGTGGTTTAAATTTATCTAATTCTAAGTTTAACTTAAGAATTATATGTTGAGTTTATTGCCAACATGTTAGAAGCCTAATGGGTCACACACCTAAAATGAATGTTGAAAATAAAATGAGAGAGGTGATTAAGTTGGAGTTAATCAAATTAGAAGTTACAGGCTTCTCAAGCACTTGATTAAAATTGTTTAATTAAGTTGTGCCTAATTAATTAAATTATTTAATTAAATCATTGGGCCTAATTAATTAATTTGTTTAATTAAGTCATTGGGCCTAATAATTAAATTAAACAATTAAGTTATTGGGCCTAATTGATTAAATTTGTTTAATTAAGTCATTGGGCCTAATTGATTAAAATTATTTAATTAAATTATTGGGCTTAATTAATTAAATTATTTAATTAAGTTATTGAGCCTAATCGATTAAATTAAACAATTAAGTTAATTGGGCTTCTTAAGGACTTAATTAAATTATTTAATCAAATTATTGGATTAATTAGTAATTACAAAATAGTTTTGTAATTAGGGTTTAAAATTAATCCAAGGTATAAATACCTTGCTATAGCCTCCAAACAAGAGTGTGGAAAACGGCTGAAAAAAAAAAAGAGTGAACGACACATTAGAAATTCTTTTGTCTTGCCATTCCTTGTGTGAAGAAAAATAGTTTTTCATTCTTTTCTTTTGTGTGTTCAACCCCACAATTTTGTATGGATTATGAGTTTATGAAACTCATTTTTGCTAGCACATTGTCAAGGCATAACACTCCCAATCCTTAAAGAAGGATTTTCTTATTCATTGGTGTGGATCACCATTAAAGGCTGCACAAAGATTCCTTAGACAGTTTTGGTTTGCAACAACTGAGCTGAGGTGGTTGGCCTTTTTGAAGGCTGATTTGGTGGTTTAACAAAGGATTCATCAACCTTTGTTATTTAGGTAAAGTGATATGATCACATACTTTTATTTTAATTTAATTTTGTACTCAATTTGACATGAAAGAGATCTTAGGAAGGTGAGGCGTAATTTAATTAGTTTAAATTTATTTTCGCTGCGTTTTATTTGCATTTGATGCATGATCAGCCCTCACCCAACATTAACAACCTCCACCAAGCTTTTACAAGGTGAGCTTCTAACCCAAGCTCTAATCCCTTACAACAACCTTTAGAGTGCTTTCCATACTCTAATTTCCAAGAAAAAAAAAAAAAAGAAGTACAACTAAGTACCTTTATAAGTCTAGATAGATTACAATCAAGCTCAAACACCTTTTTTGAATTTGAAATGAAGAACAAGTGTTTTTAGTGAAGAATATTTGGCTTTTTGCTCAAAGTAACTTTTTCCTCTTCAAATCGAGTTTTTTTTACCGTTGGAGCTTCCTTTTATACTCTTGGAGTCTAAATTTTCTATTGGAGATTGTTTTTAGCCATTAGAAATAATTATGATGCACTTCTAGCCATTATTTTGTCCTCTAGTGTTTAAATTCGAATAGGTAGATAGACTTTGACTAATTGGTTATAGGCAGCTCTAACCGATTACAGCTTTTCAACCTTGCACTATCCTGCTGCTGCGTTCTTTTGCTCTAACTGATTACAGAAGTTTCTAGCCGATTACAAAGTTTCTATTTTCACTTCTTTTCACAACAGTTTTCCTCTAATTGGTTAGCTCTGTGAGACCTTGATTTTTATAGACTCGTAGCTAGAAGTAGATACGATAACACGGACTAGGGGTAATTTCATCATTTTCCTTAGTGAGCTCTTAGAAATGGGTTTTCTAATATTATTAAGGCCTAAGTAGGCCTAAGGAATAAATGAATGATGAAAATGAGGATAAAATGACGAAGGAAATAGAAATAATGATGATTTCTAAGATAGGGGCAAAATGGTCATTTTTCATCTCGAGTCGAAATTTTTAAGTTTTCATGAACCTGAGTATTTTTAGACTATTATGGACTTTATCTCAGTGTCAAAAGAGTAAAAAGATTGCACAAAGGATTAGAGGAAGACAAAGCTAACTTGTTAAGGGCATTTTCGTAATTTAAGTGAAGTTTGGATAAGCTTTAGCTATAAATATCATTTTCCAACAGCTTCTTCTTCTTCTTCTTCCTTCCATCTCACGTTTCTTTCATCCTCCATGGAAACTTGTTTTTAAACCTCCATAAATTATCTCAAGTTAACCCCAATTTTTATGCTTTTGTGCATTTTTTCATAGAACATTTTGTGCTCTCTCACTCTCACCTTAAAACCCTTAAAAAGTCTTACTTCCATATTTCCTCTCACTAGCTAGGTGTTTTAGAGAGAGAAAGAGGGGTCTTTTATAATAGCTTGAAAAGTTTTGGAAAGGAATTCAATTACAAAGCTACCAAGGTGAGTAGTGAATTAGAGTTGATTTTTAAGTTGTTGAGAATGGCTAGTGGATAGATTTGTGAATGTTTTGTAGTTGAGGTTATTTATTCATCTTTAGTGTGATTAGAATAGAGAAAGTAAATAGCCACTTAATGGCAATTGGAAGCTAGTTAGGAATAACTAGTAGAACATGAATTAGGAGATAGCTTTTAGAATTATGGTTATGTGAATTGAGTTGATTTGTGATACTATTATGTGTGATAGGTTCCAACGAGACCCCACATCTCCATTCAGAGCATTAGTGGAAGTTGGAGTCGGTCTAAGATTCAACAAATACCGGTGAGTGAACTTGCATTTCAAAATGTTTTGGGAAGTGCCTACATGTTTAAATAAATCATTTGAAAGTTTCATTTGTTTTTGCTTTAAGAAATATACTTGGGGAACAAGCCCTTGATGAAATGTTTCTATCTTGTGAAATGTGTAATATGAATAGTTCATGCGTTATCATATTATATTGATATGTATATTATGCTTTGGATGCTCCTTTTGTGTGATAATGATGACCCGGCTATGTGCGGTGTGGGAGTGCACATGAGCTGATGATGACCTAGCTATGTGCGGTGTGAGAGTGCACATGAGTTGATGATGACCCGACTATATGCAAGTAGAGAGTGCACATGAGCTGAGTGTGGCGGGATGGTATGCATGATGATGTATTTATATATATATATATATGTTATAGAAAGTTTATGAAAATATTTGTGAATGTGTTGTATGTTGGCATTGTTAATTGCTCCCAAATTGCTTTTCATTTCAGTAAGAAAATGACTTTTTGATGTAACAAGACCCCTTCAACTAAATTGCTCTGTTTCTCACTGCAACGAGATTCATTTTTGCTGCAGTGAGAAACTCTCGGGTAGGCAGCCTTAGTCCATGCTATAAATTTCGCTGCAGTAAGAAACTCTCGGGTGGTTCTAAAATTCTAGTGCAGTGCTTTCATTTTGACAAAGATTTTGACCACTTTTCGATCAGAACTGGGCAAAGTGGTAAATATAAAAGTTGTAGCCCAGCCTCTTAGCTTTCTAATGACTTAAAAATAATATCAATTGGACTTCTGTAGTGGGAGATATGCTTAAAAAACTGAAATATATGCAAACCAAGAATGCCTTTTCGCTGCAGTGAGAAAACTCTCTGTTTGCTTGTCTTGCTTGGTCATTGCTGAAATTTTCATTCTATTCAACTTCATGGTTTATCATGGATCTTGTAACATTAAGGGATTAAACATTCAAGGTTTGAAATGAACGGTTTTAACCAAAAATTACACTAAATTGCATGGTTTTATCATAAGTGCATCATGTTTTCTAAAACATTCCTTATCGTTGCTTGTTCCTGTCTTATGTTCACTCACTTAGTCCTATACTCACTCTTTTAAACTTCATGTTTTCAGATTCAAAGGCAATTGAGACCTAGATTGAGTTGTCCACGTATGCTCGCCTTCTTGGTAGGTACTATGGCATCTCAGTAGCCATACCTTCACCCACGGTCACTCCACTGACGGTCAAGAGTCTTATGCTTGTGTATACGTATAAGTAATGTAGATCACTAAGATTCATGTTAAAAATCAAATTTGTATATTTGATTACTGATGCCATTATAGGTTGGCAAACGGGGTGACATTATTTTAACATCATACAAATGTGAATATTGGATTGCTATAAAATGTTACTGAAATATTTATAGTTGAGAATTACAGTATGTGGTTTTAGAAATGATGGCTGGGAATGATGATCGGGATTGCATAAAAAAGCTTGCTTGGGCTTAATGGACTATGCTCATTGGGCCCATGCGTTGGTCATGGCTCAAAAATTGGGTTGTGACAAGCTTTTCCCTTAACTAATTGAAGCTTTTCTTCCTTCAACCATAACTATTTAAAACCAGCTTTAATCGACTAGAAGATCTTCAAATTTTGAACTTCTCCATTTTTGCTCCCTTTTGTTGCTCCATTAGTTTTTGATGAAAATAAAACATACCAACTCATTTATGTCTAACTTTACTACTTGAGTGTGTAGGACAAAAATGTATGTCATTAATAAATTAATCACTGAAAAGCAAATATCAAAACTTATAAGAATGAGGAGCTACAATTAAGCCACAAAACAGAAGCCTCTCAGTCAGATAATCAAGGGAGTTAGTCAACTAAAACTTAAAAATGAAGATGGCTGGTTCAAAGACAGAGACTACTTAATCGACTGAGAAGCATAGTTAGTCAACCAAGAGCTTATTGCCATAAATTAGGTTCAGAGACAGAGATGACTCAATCGACTAAAAAGCATAGTTAGTCAACTAAGAGCATTTGTCTGAAGATTTGAATTTGAATACTAGAAGACAGATTAACGGCTAGAACTAACTCTAAACTGTTTCCTAACGGTCAGAAACTATCAAACATCCATCAGAGTTGGTTTTTCAAGTATAAAAACCTTCCCCAGCGGCTAAAAACAAGATTATATGCTTCCAAGATCAAAAAGAGCTCAAAAACAGCAAAACCTCTATGCATAATTTCTACAGTTCACTCTTATCCTTGTAATAGAGTTGAGCACTTCATCTTGTACCATTCAGATCAGGTTAGTGATTAGAGGTACATCTTTATTTCTGTTCTCCTTATTTACTTAGAGTGTGCGAGTCACTCTAGGGGGATTAATCAAGCTTGGGTTGCTTGAGTGGTTGTATAAGTTCTAACTTAGCCTAAAAAAGTTAGTTTTGGGTTTTGGTTGATCCCAGGAAAAACCATTGTTAAAGGTTGTGGTTGAGCCTGTGAAAAGCCATTGTAAAAGCTTGGTGGGAGCTTGAGAATTCCACCATTTATAGTGATTTGGTTTGAAAAATCTTTGGTTGAACAATCAAGGTAGTGCATGTAGGTCTTTGACCGAACCATTATAAATCTTTGTGTATTGTCTGCTTTGTTTTATTTTCCATTTTCATTCTTTCTTAAATCATTCCTTCATCTTGCATCAAATTTGTCATCATTAACCCTCAATTTGTCCCCAATCAAAAATCAAGTTTAGTGAGAGCCAAAAAGTGTTATTCACTCCTCTTCTAACACATTTATTTGGGACCAACAAGTGGTATCAGAGCCTATCTCTCTTGTTCAAGGCTTAACATCTTAAGGGAGATCCTAATGACTCTTCAAAAATCTGTAGTTGTTGAGAGACAGTCCACAAACAGACCACCTTTGTTTGATGGCTCAAATTACCTCTGTTGGAGCATTAGAATATCAATCTATATAAGGGCAATAGATTGTGAGATGTGGGATGTCATCACGGATGGACCCTTCATTCTCTCAACCATAACTGTAGTGACCAATGAAATGATCCCTAAGCTAAGGATTGAATAGACTGAAGCTGAAACCAAAAAGGTCTAGACAAATTTTAAGGCAATAAACACTTTGCATTGTACTTTAACTTCTACTGAGTTTAACAAAGTGTCAAGCTGTACCACTGCTAAATAAGTGTGGGACAAACTTAGAGTTATCTATGAAGGGACTTCACAAGTCAAGGGGTCCAATATAGCTTTTCTAACTCATAATTATGAAATGTTGAAAATGGAACCTAGTGAAGACATCACCAGCATGTTTGATAGGTTCACAAACATTACTAATAAACTTAGTCAGTTAGGCAAGCCATTCCTTGAACATGAACTAGTAAAAAGACTTCTTAAAAGCCTACCTAAAACTTGGAAGCCAAAAATGACTACCATTAGAAAAGCTAAGGATTTAAATGTCATCACACTTGATGAAATATGAGGTTCTCTTCTTACTCATGAGCTGGAGCTGAAAGAAGAAGAAGAAGAAAACAAGAGAGAAGCAAAAGAAAAGAAGAAAAACATTGCCTTAAAGGCAAGTACTCTTGAAAAAGAATTGGATAACTTATCATGTGATGATGATAAAGAATTAGCTATGGTAGCAAAAAGATTCAGAAAACTTATGGGACAAAGAGATAGGAGGTTGGCTAAGAAAGGTTATAAAAGAGAACAAAGTTCTTCATGGAAAAATATAAGTAAAAATGATTCTAACAAGAAGGAAGATATCATTTGTTATGAATGCAAGAAGCCTGGACACTTCAGATCAGAATGCCCCATGCTGAAGGAGGAAACTCCCAAGAAAAATAAAAAATCAAAGAAGGCTATGGTGGTTGCAACTTGGTCGGATAGTGATGTTTTAAGTTCAGATGTTGAAGAAGAGAAAGTAGAAAGAAGAGCAAACTTATGTTTGATGGCTAGAGATGATGAATCGGGGTATCTTCTACTCCTTGTGATATTTCAATTGATGAAATTCAAAAACAATATGAATGCCTCTATGATGAATTTGAAAAGCTGGCATCAAAATATAAGGCTTTAAAAAGAAAGACTACATCTCTTGACAATGATTTGGAAAAGATAAGACCTGAGTTCAACTCTGTTTTTGAATAAAGAAATTTTCTTCAAACTCAATTAGTACATTCAAAAACAGATTTTAAAGTACTGAAATTGGAATTGGATAATAGAACTGAAGCTTTACAAAAAGCAATGGATGAAAATACTGCTCTTAAGAGTTTGAGAAAAGAAACATCAAGAAGAAACACATATTTTAAGAAAAATTCTGATAATTTCTCATCTAGATGTTATATTTGTGATAAACTTGGTCATCTATCTTATGCTAGCTATAGAAGAGGAAACACGTAGAAAACAAAAAGGATTTGGGTTCCAAAAGGAACCTATGTAGCAGCTAACCTTCAAGGACCCATCAAGGTATGGGTACCGATTAAGAAAAATGAAAATCTGTCTTGCAGGTTGAGCCAAACCGAGAAGACATATGTTCAAGAGCTCAACTGAAAAAGAAACAACCATGGTACATGGATAGTGGCTGCTCAAGACATATGACTGGAAATGAAATGTCGTTTGCTCAGCTAGACAAGAAAAAGGGAGGTACTGAATCTTTTAGAGATGATTCAAAAGGCAGAATTTATTGTATAGGAACTATTGGTAAGAACTCTCATGCCCAAATTAATCATGTGCTGTTTGTTAAACGATTAAAGCATAATCTCTTAAGCATCAGTCAACTATGTGACAAAGGGTTTAAGGTATGTTTTGATTCACATAAATGTGAAGTCATAGATATTAGTACTAACAAAATTTCATTCATAGGAAAAAGAATAAAAAACATGTATGTCATATTTTTTGAAGATCTTGAATTAAATTGTGAAACATGTCTTATGGCAAATGATGAAAATGATAGCTGGTTATGGCATTGAAGACTTGGACATGTAAGCATGCATACCATCTCAAAATTGATGAGAAAAAGTCTGGTTATAGGATTGCCTGAACTTAAATTTGAGAATGATCAAATTTGTGATACTTGTCAATTAGGTAAACAAGTTAGAACTTCCTTTCAAAACCGAGAAGATTATTTCAACTTCTAGACCTCTTGAATTGCTACATATTGATTTATTTGGTCCAATCAACATAACTAGTCTAAGAGGTAAATCATATAGTTTTGTGATAATTGATAACTACTCTAGGTACACTTGGGTCTACTTCCTGGCTCATAAAAATGATGCATTACCTACATTTGCAAATCATTGTAAGAAGGTTCAGAATGAAAAAGGACTTGTCATTGTTTATATTAGTAGTAATTATGGAGGTGAGTTTTGTAACGACCTTTTCCTTGGTCGCTACCGGCGTTCGAGACTTTCGAGAAATTTTTGCTAAGTCCCGAACAAGCCTTATTCAAGACTTCCGCTAGATTCATTAAATACATATAATTAAGAGTGTAAGCAATTATTAATAATTAAATTACTATTTACTCCATTCAAAATAATAACAATTCACGTTTATAAGTTAACAACATTTTTCAACATCTAGCAAATTTCGTTCTGACACAACCCTAAACAGCGGAGCGACTCGAAGCGGGGTTAGGAGATGCCTTTACCTACTCTGCGATGGTCTGTATACACCGATGGTTACACGTTAGATTGATCTCTATCTGCAAAAAGGGAAAATAAGAGGGGTGTGAGTCTCATAGACTTAGTGATCATCATTGACCCCGTGAGCAGGTGAAAAGGGGAAACAAACATAAAGGTGGAATGTTTGTAAACTCAAGAGTAAGCGTAGAAAATACATTCCATAAAACTAAGAGGTTTTGTTTTTATACCTTGCAATTCTCAAAAATAATAATTCTCAAGTAAACATGTATGAAAACACTTGTATTTAGGATGCTAGAAAATCTTTCAACCCCGACATCCAGTCAACATTAAATTCAATGACAAATGAAAAATAAAAATTCATAAATATAAAAAGGTGAATTATTTGATCACCAATGAATAGGCAAATTTCACTTACCATTAAATAAAAATTTTCAAATGTTAATGCCATGCATAGTAAAATAAAAATCCATAAGGAAGCATCATCTTCGGATAAGATTAATATAGCCCTTAGGCTTACTTTTTCGACATCATCACCTACTCATGGGAATTACCCACGCCACCAAATGAATCGATGCTTCAGGTCCCCCTTTTTACCCACTCGTGGGAACTACCCACACCACCATACATAAATCGGGGCTTTAGGTCCCCCTTTTATCTACTCGTGGGAACTATTCACAACATACATAAATCAGGGCTTCAAGTCCCCTTTTACCTACTCGTGGGAACTACCTACGCCACCATACATAAATCGGGGCTTCAGGTCCCCCTTTACCTACTCGTGGGAACTACCCACGTCACCATATATAAATCGGGGCTTCAAGTCCCCTTTTTTAAATCAAATATCAATAATCGACAATTATAACTTTGTGCACAAAGACCACACTTGACCTGGTGTAGTAACAGGTCCTATCTAGCATATCTTAATCACATTCAAATGAAAATCATTGTCCTTTTAATGCATTTGCAAAACAAATAGTTTGTAAACAATATAGTCACAAATTAATGTTATGTATATTTTATCATCAAATTCCATGAGTCAATATAAAAAGCCAGTGGCCTAAATATCACACAAACTTGCAAGGTATGATTTTGAAGTGAAAATCCAATCAAAAGTTTGTTTTCCCGTATTTAAAAGCATGTAGATATATATAAAAAAAACAGATTTAAAATCCTTGTCAAAAACACAAACAACCTAAGGTTTTCTACCAACTCATGCTATCCACAATTTCGTCAACTATGAAGTGTAACATATATAATATGTTATAGGAATATAGTTTTAAAATTTAGCACCCACTCACGTCACAATAGCGGGACGCTACTTCACTATTAGTTCGTGCATGTATCTAGCTATTCTTTTTTTTTCTTTCTTCCCTCCCTTTCTTCTTCTCTGCCGCTCTTCCTTTTTTTTTTCTTTCTTCTTTCCTCCCTTTCTTTCTTCTCCTCTGTAGTTGCTCTTTCTCTCCTTCTTTTGCTTTTTCTTTCTTCTTTTTTCTCTCTCCTTCTTCTCCTCTGCCACTACTCTTTTTTTTTTCTTTTTCTTCTTTCTTCCCTCTCCTTCTTCTCCTCATCGCCATGCTCCCTTTCCATTTCTTCTTCTCTTTCTCTTTTTTTTTCTTCTTCCTGAGACGTCGTTCCCCCTCTCTCATTTTTTTTCCTCTCTCCTTTCTCTCCCTCGGGTCCCCCACTTTCTTCCTTCTCTTTCTTTCTTGTCTTTTCTCTTTTTTTGGCAGCTTGACTTTTCTTCTTCTCTATTTTTTCTTCTTTATCTTTTTTTTTTAACAGGCCCCCCCTTTTCTTCTTTTTTTTTTCTTTTTTCTTTTCTCTCTTATTTTGTGTTTTTCCTTTCCTTTTTTCTCCACCTGTTGACCCCTACCTACTTCTTTAAATGAGAGGGGTGTTACAAGTTTGAAAGAGATGATTTTGAAAATTTTTGTAATGAAAAGGGATTAGATCACAACTTTTCTGCATCTAGAACACCTTAACAAAATGGGGTTGTAGGAAGGAATAATCGAACTTTAAGAGAAATGGCTAGAACCATGCTTTGTGAAAACAATCTACCAAAGTACTTTTGGGCATAAGTTGTCAACACAGTAGCCTACATTCTTAATAGAGTTTCTATAAGGGCCATGATTTCTAAAACCCCTTATGAATTGTACAAAGGTAGAAAACCAAACATATCTCATTTTAGAAGTTTTGGCTATAAATGCTTTGTATTAAACAATGGAAAACATTCTCTTAGAAAGTTTGAAAGAGATGATTTTGAAAATTTTTGTAATGAAAAGGGATTAGATCACAACTTTTCTGCATCTAGAACACCTTAACAAAATGGGATTGTAGAAAGGAATAATCGAACTTTAAGAGAAATGGCTAGAACCATGCTTTGTGAAAACAATCTACCAAAGTACTTTTGGGCATAAGCTGTCAACACAGTAGCCTACATTCTTAATAGAGTTTCTATAAGGGCCATGATTTCTAAAACCCCTTATGAATTGTACAAAGGTAGAAAACCAAACATATCTCATTTTAGAAGTTTTGGCTATAAATGCTTTGTATTAAACAATGGAAAACATTCTCTTGGAAAGTTTGATGCTGAGAGTGATGAGGCAATATTTTTAGGATATGCATTAAACTCAAAGGCTTATAGAGTTTTTAACAAAAGAACCTTAACAGTTGAAGAGTCTATGCATGTAGTTTTTGATTAATCTAATGCCTTGCAAAAGGAAGTTCTTGCTGATGAAAATGATGTAGAGGACTTTGAAAGACAAATGGAAGAAATGAGTCTAGAAAACAAGAAAAATAGTGAAGAAAACTCCCTCGGAAGAGAAGCAGAACCTCCATCCTTAGAAACTCTATAAAAGATTAAAAGTCAACACAATGATCTTCCAAAGAGCTGGAAGTATATCAAAGATCATCCACAAGAGTAGATCATTGGTGATATTTCACAAAGAGTCAAAACTAGAAGAGGAATTAGAGAAACATGTGAATTCACAACTTTTATCTCACAAATCAAGCTTAAAATTTTTGAAGAGGCAGAAAAAGAAGTAAACTGGATATTAGCCATGCAAGAAGAATTTGAACAATTTGAAAGAAACCGTGTATGGACACTGGTTTCTAGGCCATTCAATCACCCAATTGTTGGCACAAAGTGGGTGTTCAGAAATAAGGTAGATGAGCAAGGTAATGTTATTAGAAACAAAGCTAGGTTAGTGGCTCAAGGATATAACCAAGAATAAGGCATTGACTATGATGAAACATTTGCTCCTATTGCTAAAATAGAAGCCATAAGATTATTGCTTGCATTTGCATGTTTCATGAACTTCAAATTATTTCAAATGGATGTGAAAAGTGCATTTTTAAATGGTCTTATTCAAGAAGAAGTCTATGTCAAACAACCCCCTGGATTTGAGGACTTTGAAAAACCTAATTATGTTTTCAACATACATAAGGCCTTATATGGATTAAAACAAGCTCCTAGAGCTTGGTATGAAAGGCTTTCGAAGTTCTTAGTTGAAAAAAGGTATATTAGAGGAAGCATTGATACAACACTATTAATTAAGAAATACTTGAATGATTTAATTGTTGTTCAAATTTATGTGGATGATATTGTATTTGGTGCTACTAATGAGTTTTTGTGCAAGAACTTTGCTGAAGAAATGCAAGATGAGTTCGAAATGAGCATGATGGGTGAACTGAAATTCTTTCTTGGCCTTCAAATCAAACAATGCGAGGATGGTATCTTTATCAATCAAGAAAGATATATTCAGGACATGCTGAAAAAGTTTGATGTAATGAAGCTGAAGCCAATCAGCACTCCAATGAGTCCTTCTACCAGGCTTGATAAAGATGAAAAAGAAAAGAGTGTTGATTAAAAGCTTTATAGAGGTATGATTGGATCTTTGCTTTACTTAACTACTAGCAGGCCTGATATTCAATTTAGTGTATGCTTGTGTGCATGGTTTCAATCACAACCTAAAGAGTCACACTTAACTGCAGTAAAAAGAATCTTTAGGTACATATTGGACACATAAAGTCTAGGATTATGGTATCCAAGAGGATCATCTTTTGATTTTATTGGATATTCTGATGCTGACTTTGCAAGAAGTAAAACAAATAGAAAAAGTACTAGTAGCACTTGTCAGCTTATAGGAAATATGCTTGTATCTTGGTTAAGTAAGAAACAAAACTCTGTTGCACTTTCAACAGCAGAAGATGAATACATCTCCTTAGGTAGCTGTTGTGCTCAGATTTTATGGATTAAACAACAGTTAAAAGACTTTGGAGTAACCATGCATAATGTACCAATATTCTGTGATAACATAAGTGCCATAAACATCTCAAAAATCCGATTCAGCACTCTAAGACCAAACATATTGAAATTAGACATCAGTTTATTAGAGACCATGTGATTAAAAGAGACATTAAGATTGAGTTTGTTAACACTTTGCAACAATTAGCTAATATATTCACCAAGCCCCTAAATAAGGAAAGATTATTTGAAATTAGGAGAAATCTAGGAATGGTTAATGTACATGAGCTTTAGGAAAATTTATGAGCTTTCTCATTCATAAGACAGTAGGTACTTAGTTGATTAAGAGAATCACTTAACCAACTAAGAGCATTCTATTTCTTTTTGTTAATAGACTTAGTCGAATAAGAGCAAAACTTAGTTAAGAAATTGAAATAAAAATTATAAAATTTAAGGAAAAACTGCTAAACTAAAAATAAAAAGAGAGGTAAATTTTTGAATTTTGAAAATAGGGGCGACTGATAGCATTTAAAAGGAGAAGTTTGACGGTTTTTAAAGAAGAAAAACCACTCTTAACTTTTCACCCTCTCCCTTTATTCTCTAACATCAGAAGCCACACTTCTCAAAATCAAAACCCTCTTCTTCTCAAACTCTCAAAACCTTAAGTTTGAAACTGCTCAAAATCAATGGCCAAATCCATATTACCTAGTAATGTTTTAGAAAAGAAGGAAAACGACCCATGTAGGAGAGTCCACCATCCAAAATTCAAAAGAAGAGGAAGAAGGATGAGTCAGCTTCAGTGACAGAGAAAATTAGGAAGAAACAGAGAAAAAAAGAACAAAAATCAGAAAAAAAAAGAAGGAAAAAAAATCCATGAAAAGGTAATCTTCCATCCACCAAATTTAGAAATAAAATCCATGAGGATAGATTTAGGACGATAGAGAATGCACCCATTTCATGTGGGAAATATATTGACTGGGACAGCTTTAATGAGGTTCTAGAAATTAAAGAGGGTTTATCAGATTATTTTGAAGAGATAAAATTGAAGAAATTGAGCATTTTTAAGAACAG
Organism: Theobroma cacao; assembly: GCF_053813885.1. Classification (NCBI taxonomy): domain Eukaryota; kingdom Viridiplantae; phylum Streptophyta; class Magnoliopsida; order Malvales; family Malvaceae; genus Theobroma; species Theobroma cacao. The sequence continues at coordinate 28,860,427 of NC_142643.1, forward strand.
AACCTATAATGCTGGCCTTGTGAAGGAATTCTATACTAGCATTGCACTAGATGAAAATGAACTTGAAGAACCTGAGAATTTTGTTAATGATGGTCTGAACGTGTTCCTAAATGGAAAAGAGTTTGTGGTCACTACCACAGATTTGGGAAGTCTGCTCAAAGTTGAGTGTGAAAAGGGAGAATGTGAAATCCCTGAAGATTATGATCCTGTTGGCTCCATTAGTTTTTGATGATAATAAAACATTCTCATTTATTTGTGTCTAATACCTTTACTTGAGTGTGCAGGAAATTAATAAATGAAATTAATTTCTTAACTCTTCAAAAGAGTATCTTTGAAAGAAAAAGAGGAATAAAATCAACAAGATGTAACTAAATAACAAGGAGGAAGCTTGCTGGTTAAACAAGGAAGAACATTGGTTGACCAAAAATTCAAATTAGAGCAATGGCAGGCTAAAGAGTTTGAGAAATAAAACCAACTTAGTCAACCAAGTCAGTCGACTAAGTGCCTTCTGCCAAAATTTGCAAACTAGAAACAAAATCAACTTAGTCAACCAAGTTAGTCGACTAAGAGCTCTCTGTCTGCAATTTGAACCAGAGCACTACAAGACAGATTAACGGCTAGAACTCATCCTCAACTGTTTCCAACGACCATAAACTATCAAACTACCATCAGAGTTGCATCTTCAAGTATAAAAGGGTCTTCCAACAATGAGAAACAAGTTTTTTGAAGCCTTGAATGAGATTTAAGCTTTACAAAGAAGAAAAACCAAAAAAGCTTCACTGCATTTGTCTGCATTTGAACGCCTACTCTTTGTCATTATATTTAGCACTCAATCTTGTACCAATCAGATCAACTTGTGATCATAGGTGCTTTCTTTAACTTCTCTTCTTGTATACTTAGAGTGAGGGAGTCACTCTAAGGGGTTGTTCAAGCTTGGGAAAGCTTGAATGTTATAGGTTGTGGTTGAGCCTTGCAAAACCACTTTGGGTTTTAGTTGAGCCCGTAAAAAACTAGTGTAAAGATTTTGGCTGAGCTTATGAAAAGCCATTGTAAAAGCTTGGTGAAAGCTTGTGAATTTCACCGGATTCTTAGTGAATCGTTGAGAAAATCCTTGGTTGGATAATCAAGGTAGTGGATGTAGGTCTTGGACCAAACCACTCTAAATTGTTGTGCATCTTACACTCTGTTTTTACTTTCTTAAGTTCTAGAAATTAGTTCCATATCTTGTCAAGAGCCAAACTGTGCTATTCACCCCCCCTCTAGCACATTTTAATGAGACCAACAATTGGTATCAGAGCTAGTTCCCTGTTTTTAAGGCTTAACATCCTTTGAGAAGATCCAAATGGCTCAATGAAAATCGTAGTTGTTGAGGGACAATCAACAAACAGACCACCTCTGTTTGATGGCTCTAATTACCCTTATTGGAGCACTAGAATGTCAATCTATATTAGAGCCATAAATTATGAAATGTGGGACGTCATAACTGATGTACCCTTTATGCCCTCAACCGTGAATGTAGTAACAAATGAGTTGATGCCCAAGCCAAGGTCTGAATGGACTGAGGCTAAAACTAAGAAAGTTCAAATAAACTTTAAGGCCATCAACACATTACATTGTGCCTTGACCCCCACTGAATTTAACAAAGTCTCAAGTTGTACAATAGCTAAACAAGTGTGGGATAAACTTAGAATAATCCATGAAGGGACTTCTCAAGTAAAGGAGTCCAAAATTGCTCTCTTAACACATAGTTATGAAATGTTCAAAATGGAGCCTGGTGAAGACATCACCAGCATGTTTGATAGGTTTACAAACATTACAAACAAATTAAGTTAGCTAGGCAAGCCTATCCCTGAACATGAATTAGTTAAAAGACTACTTAGATGTCTACCAAAATCCTGAAAACCAAAAGTGACTACCATTAGAGAGGCTAAAGATCTGAACATCATCACTCTTGATGAGATATGTGGTTCTCTTCTCACTCATGAGCGGGAGCTTAAGGAAGAAGAAAAAAAAGACCAAAGGGAAGCAAAGGAAAAGAAAAAGCGCATTGCAGTTAAAGCCAACATTCTTGAAGAAAAACTGGAAGAGCTTTTCTGTGATAATGATAAAGATTTAACTCTAGTTGTAAGAAAATTCAGAAAACTAATGAGCAGAAGAAATCGAAGGCTAACTAGAAGAGGTTTAAGGAAAGACTAAGGTCCTTCATGAAAAATAAGGAACAAAAATGACTCCAATAAAAAGGAGGAGATGATCTGCTACGAATACAAGAAACCTGGTCACTTCAAGTCTGAATGTCCATTGCTGAAAGATGAAACCCCCAAGAAAAGTAAGAGATCCAAAAAAGCAATGATGGCTACTACATGGTCAGACAGCGACACATCAAGCTTTGAAACTGATGATGAAAAATCTGAGGAAGGAGCAAACATCTGTTTAATGGCACAAGAGGATGAAACAGAGGTACTCTCATCCCTCTGCATTAATTCTTATGATGATTTACAAGATGAATATGAATGCCTTTAAGATGAATTTGAAAAACTTTTTTAAAAGTACAAATCATTGAAAAAAAAGGCTGCATTACTTGAAAATGATTTGGAACAAATCAAACAAGACTTCACTTTTGTTTTTGAGCAAAGAAATATTTTGCAAATTGAGTTAGAACACTCAAAGACAGACTTTGAGTTTTTAAAACAAGAGCTGAAAAACAAGTCTGAAGCCTTGCAAATAACTCTTGTTGAAAACACATCTCTTAAATGTTGAAAAAATGAATCTTCAAAAAGAGATGCATACCACAATAAATGTTCAGCTAAAGCATTACCTAGATGTTATAATTGTGGTAAACATGGTCATTTGTCATATGACTATTTTAAGAAAAGAAAAGTGTAGAAAGTTAAGAAAATTTGGGTTCTTAAGGGATCCTTGCTACAACTAACACTTAAGGACCCATCAAAGTATGGGTACCTATAAAGAAAAACTGAAATTATGTTTTGTAGGTTGAGTTGGACTTAAAAGAGACATGTTTAAGAGCTCAACTCAAGAAAAAACAACCTTGGTACTTGGATAGTGGCTGTTCATGGCACATGACAAGACATGAAATACTATTTGCTCAGTTGGATAAGAGAAATGGAGGAATCGTATCCTTTGGAGATGATTCAAAAGGCAGAATCCATGGTATAGGTACGGTTGGTAAGAGTTCCCAAACTCAAATTAGTCATGTGTTGCTAGTTAAAGGCTTAAAGCATAATCTACTAAGTATTAGTCAATTATGTGATAAAGGATTTAAAGTATGTTTTGATACAACTAAGTGTGAAGTGATTGATATGAGTACAAATATAATCTCATTTATAGGAAAAAGGTTGAAGAACATGCATGTAATTTTTCTTGAAGACCTTGATGTGAATAGTGAAGTATGTCTTGTTGCAAATGCTGTGAATGATAGCTGGTTATGGCATAGGAGATTAGGACATGTGAGCATGCATACTATGTCTAAATTAATAAAGAAAAATCTTGTTGCTGGACTGCCGGAATTGAAATTTGAAAAAGATAGGATATGTGATGCTTGCCAATTAGGAAAACAAGTTAGAACATCCTTTAAGACCAAGAAAATAGTGTCAACATCTACACCTCTTGAATTGTTGCACATTGATCTATTTGGTCCAATAAGCACAATTAGCTTATGAGGCAAATCTTATGGCCTTGTAATAGTTGATGACTACTCTAGATATACTTGGGTATACTTCCTTGCTCATAAAAATGATCCTCTACAAGCATTCTTAAGTTATTGTAAGAAAGTAGAAAATGAAAAAGGACTAGCTATAGTTAGCATAAGGAGTGATCATGGAAGAGAATTTGAGAATGACGAGTTTGAAAAATTTTGCAATGAAAAGGGGTTGGATCATAATTTTTCTGCACCTAGAACACCCCATCAAAATGGAGTTGTGGAGAGGAAAAACAGACCATTAAAAGAAATGGCTAGGACCATGTTATGTGAGAACAACCTACCTAAATAACTTTGGGCTGAGGCAGTAAATACCGTAGCTTATATCCTTAATAGAGTCTCAATAAGACCCTTGATTTCAAAGACTCCATATGAACTTTACAAAGGTAGGAAACCAAATATTTCTCACCTTAGGAGTTTTCGCTGTAAATGGTTTGTATTGAACAATGGAAAACAGGCTCTAGGGAAGTTTAATGCAAAGAATGATGAAGTAATATTTTTAGGATATGCATTAAACTCAAAGGCCAATAGAGTTTTTAACAAAAAGACCCTAACCGTTGAAGAATCAGTCCATGTAGTTTTTGATGAGTCAAATGCATTACAAAAAGAAGTTCATGATGATGATGATGATATAGAAATCCTAGAAAAACAAATGGAGGAAATGAGCTTAGAGAACAATAAAAATAATGAAGAAAGCTCATCTAAAAGAGCAAATGAAACTCCATTTCTAGGAATTTGCAAAGAGCAAAAAATCAGCATGATGATCTACCAAAGAGTTGGAGATTTGTAAGAGATCACCCACAAGATCAAATAATAGGTGACATTTCACAAGGAGTTAGAACTAGAAAAGCAACTAGAGAAACTTGTGAGTTTTCAGCTTTTATATCTCAAATTGAACCTAAAAACTTTGAAGAAGCTGAAAAGGAGGAAAGTTGGATAATGGCCATGCAAGAAGAATTTGATCAATTCACTAGGAATCATGTATGGTCATTAGTACCTAGACCTTCAAATCATCCTATTGTTGATACTAAATGGGTATTTAGAAATAAAGTAGATGAGCAAGGAAATGTAGTTAGAAACAAAGTTAGGTTGGTAGCAAAAGGATACAACCAAGAAGAAGGAATAGATTATGATGAAACCTTTGCTCCCGTAGCTAGGATTGAAGCCATAAGGTTGTTGCTAGCTTTTGCATGCTTCATGAATTTTAAGTTGTACCAAATGGATGTAAAAAGTGCATTCTTAAATGGATTAATTCAAAAGGAAGTTTTTGTTGAACAACCACCTGGTTTTGAAGATTTTGAAAAATCTAATCATGTTTTTAAGCTTCACAAAGCATTGTATGGATTGAAACAAGCTCCTAGAGCTTGGTATGAGAGGCTTTCAAAATTTTTAGTTGAAAAAGGATATGATAAAGGTAGTGTCACGACCTGGTACTCCCCTCGAGCTCGTGACAACAGTCGCGACGTCCCGATAAACATTCGTTACCCGGAGTGCCAACCGGAACCCCGTAAGGCTTTAGTACCATTTTTTTCATCTCCCCTATGAGTAATCATTGCCAAACCTCGTTTTTAAAGAATTTTAAGCTTTTTCCCTTTCAAAATCATGGAAAAATAATTTTCGTCTCACAGGGGCGTTTTCATCATTTTTCCTCAAAATTTTCCGAACCCGACTAAAGATGTAGTAGATGAGTGGAAAACACATATTTCATGATTTAAAATAAATTTGGGTGTCTAAAACATTTATTAAAAATGATATTGCAACTATTTGAATAAAATAAAAATATTCAATAAAATATTCTAATTTCTTGTAAAACAATATTTATAGAGTCATCGGTAAATAATTTTTGTAATGTAAAAGCTAAATAAATTCTTACGTACTATAATACAGATAACCGGGATATGAAATTTACTTTACATTGACTTGTGGGCCCACAAGGAACAAAAGGGCACAAAGGCAGTAAACCTACAGTTTTTGGAGTAGTAAAGCAAACTATAATCCTTGACGATATATGCTATCCACAGGCTACCTCGGGCCTGAAATGGTTGAAAATGAGGGTGGTGAGATTATAAAATCTCAGTGAGTAAACAGATACCATCTAAACCATCTAAAGTTGAGTAAATGGAGACAAATAAAACAGTTTAACATACTGAAATTCATCACCTTTCAACTTGTTTTGACCAAATAAAATCAATTCATATAAATCGAGTAATTAACATGGCTTATGAATTGCTTAAAACTTTAGCTTGTACCAAAATCATCATCATACTCAGTCATCAGGGATACCTTGGCCACGGGCTATCCCAAATCGAGTCTGCTAAGGCTATTAAAAGTTATGTACTCATAAATCATGTTTTTTTTTATTTTGAAAATATAGTCGTTCCTTGGCGTTGGCTGAGTTCGCCCTCACATGGTGGTTTGGCGTGAAGTGAACTCTAAAAATTATACCTTAGGAGTTACCCTACTCGCCTCTCTAACCGAGGTAAGAATATGACCAAGTTCCATACCCCTCTAATAGGCTAGTCCACAAAATTAGCCCACTGCAGCAAGCTAAACCCACCATACAATAAAATTTGCAACAGCATGACATGGCAATTTTATCATTATCCAACCTATCAAGGCAAACAACATTTCATACATTTCAACACAAATACCAATTCAGCCATTCATGCCAATATTGTCATAAGCCAATCAATTAGAACCATAAATTCACAATACATCAAATGGTCTCCAACTACTCAATTTTCAAAGCCATTATTCAATTTTAAAACAATTTTATGAAATCATTTCATTAAATCACATTTGGTTTATAAAATCAAAAAATTAATCATTTAATTCATTTTCCATGAAATTCACAAAATCGGATAAAAATCACTTTAGATAATTAAGACGATAGTAAGGTTACTCACAGTACTAGGAGTTCGATATACTCTTATTCTCGGTCTTCGAGCATAATCTCTTTACCCTTATTAGAGGGCTCACCACCTATACATCATACTTGACACGAATTTCAATAAATTGTGTCAATTTATCATAAACTATTTCAAGCTCTATAAATCTATATGAATGCACGAAATGTGATGCAAAATGTCTGAATAGCCGTTTAAATACGGTATTCGACCTAATTCACACTATTCTCGATATAATTGGCTAAAACCTCCAAATCGATTTCTTTCACTTTCTACACTCCAATTATACTTAAAATACCTCAATGATTGTGAATATGATTCAATTTATCAGTTCGAACCATAAATCGCACATGTTTATACATTAGGTAAAAATTCAAATTTTCATTTCCCATTAAATTTCTAGCCTCACCAATCATTAAATACCACCAAAATATCATGAAATATCATCAATTTCAACCTCAATATCCTCCCTAGAAAATTCGGCCTCTTGTGGGTTTGTGAAGAACAAAGTGATTCCTTGCTAGATTTTCATACTTTCCATTACCAAACATCCAAAAACACTTAATTAGCTTGAAATCTAGCAAAATCAATGCTCAAAACATATCCTCTCAAATTCGGCCAGCATGGGTTGATCATGCAAACTTGAGTTCTAAGCATGAAAAATGAAAAAGAAAGCATGGGTAGTGTAAATCACAAGATAAAATCACAAAATTTTACCTTTATTAGCTTAATCCCTTGAAATCTCACACTTTTTCTTTAATTTTCCCACCTAAGGTTTGTGTTCTTTCCTTTTCTCTTCACTTCATGCTTTGGCTGGCCATATGGGTGAGACTAAGAGAGTTTTAAATAGATTTTACAAGGAAATTCTAGAATAATCCAAGCTTGACACATGGCATGTTTCCATTGGTCCATGTGTAATACTTATCCATTAAGCAATTTCCCCCCACCACATAAAATGTTTCAATTATCCACAATGTAAAATGTTAATGGCTGAAATCCATGGGTATGACAAATGTTAGGTGGTGTAAAATTCCAACTTTGCCCCCATAAACTCGTAAAATTACCGTTTTGCCCCTAAGACTCCAAAAATGTCAGAATTTAAACTTTTCACCTCTCAAACTCAAATCATACTCCAATGAGTCAAATGTGATCAAAATCTTTTCTAAAAATTCTCATTTTGTCCTCGGGTGATAAAATTACCATTTTACCCCTAGAACATGAAAATTCCAAATTGACTCCAATTCAGCCCTCGAACTCCAAATCATCATTTTAAGTCATTCTGAGGTTTTAAAATTCTCAATTTCATCTTAAGATCTCTATTTAGACTAGTTCAAGGCTTAATTCAACTTAATAGTACCATTTGGTACAATAACGACTTCTGATGATTTTTCGGTGCTTTCCAAGTATGCAAGCATATTGTCAATCACATAAAGGACATGGCAAGTAATTTATAAGGTCGAGCTTGACAGGTAGCATCAATACTACATTGTTCATTAAGAGATATCTAAATGATTTAATTGTTGTGCAAATATATGTGGATGATATTAGATTTGGTGCAACTAATGAAGCTCTATGCAAGAACTTTGCAAAGGAAATGCAGGGTGAATTTGAGATGAGCATGATGGGAGAGTTGAAGTACTTGGTTTTCAAATCAAACAAAATGAGGAAGGAATCTTCATCAACCAAGAAAGATATACTTATGATATGCTCAAGAAATTCGATATGCTGAAGTTGAAATCAATTTCCACACCAATGAGTTCATCCACCAAACTCGATTTAGATGAAAAAGGTAAAGATGTAAATCAAAAGCTCTATAGAGGTATGATCGGCTCTCTTCTTTACTTAACAGCAAGTAGACCAGATATTCAGTTTTGTGTGTGCTTATGTACTATATTTCAATCACAGCCTAAAGAATCACACCTAACAGTTGTTAAGAGAATTTTTAGATACCTCATAGACACTCAAGAATTAGGAATATGGTACTCTAGAAACTCAATTCTTAACTTAGTTGGATATTTATATGCTGACTTTGCTTACAACAAAACTGATAGGAAAAGCACTAGTGGAACATGGCAATTTTTAGGAAGGATGCTTGTGTCTTGGTCCAACAAGAAGCAAAACTCAGTAGCACTATCTACAGCAAAAATTGAATATATTTCATTAGGTACTTTGTGAGACCTCAACCCCTATAGGCTCATAATGAGGCATAGGCGTAATAACCCGAGCTAGGGATAGTTTCGTTATTTCTTCTAAAAAGCTCCCAAAAGAAGGTTTTATGATATTTTAAGGTCTAAATAGGCATAAGACCGAATAAATGATGTGTAATGATGAAAACACGAAAAAAAAACTAGAAGTTTCAATAATTTTAACCACAAGGGCAAAATGGTCATTTTTCACCTCAGGTCAAAATTTTTAAGTTTCGTAAACCCGAGCATGTCTGAACCATTATGGACTTATTTTAGTATCAAAAGAGTAAAAAGATTGCACCAAGGATTGAAGGAGAACAAGTTAATGTGCTAAGGGCATTTTCGTAATTTCAAGTGGAATGGATAAGCTTGAGCTATAAATATCTTTTTCTTCCAGCAGCTTCTTTTCCTTCTTCTTCTTCTATCTCACATTGCTTCCATCCTCCATGGAAGCTTGATATGAAACTTTCACAACTTTCTCTCTCTAGCTCTAATTTTCATACCTTTGTGCCCTTTTGACTAGAACCCTTGTGCTCTTTCACTCTTTCACTTTAAAACCCTTAAAAAGTCCTTATTCAACACTTTTTTTCACTAGCTAGAGGTTTTAGAGAGAGAAAGAGAGATTTTTCACATTTGTTTGGAAGCTATTGGAAGAGAATTCAACTACAAAGAAACCCTAAGGTGAGTGATGAACTAGACTTAGTTTTAAGTTGTTGATAATGGCTAGTAATTGAGATTATGAGCTGTTTTATTGTTGAGTTGTTTACTCATTTTTAGTGTGATTATAGTAGTGCAAGGAATAGCCATTTGATATAGTTGAAAGCCAATTACGAATGACTAGTAGAATTTGAATTAGAAACTAGCTTTTGGAGTGACATTAATGTAAATTGGATTGGCTGTGATGTTGTGTGTGTATAGGTTCCAACAAGGCCTCACATGTCCATTTGGAGTATTAGTTGAGGTTAGAGTCAAGCAAAAGAAACAACAAGACCGGTGAGTGAACTTGCATTTCAAAGTATTTTTGGGAATGTGAATGTGTTTGCACAAGACATTAAATGATTTTATCAAACTTTTCTTAAGAATCGGTGCCTTGGGAACAAGCCATTGATAAATTATCTTTGTGTTATGATATGTGGCTATTATAGATTCATATACTACTACATTATGTTGATATATATGTATATATACATATGAATATATTGTTGTGTAATGATATTGATTCGGCATGTGCGAGTAGGGAGTACGCATAAGCCGATGATCACCAGGTTATGTGTGAGTAGGGAGTGCGCATAAACCGGTGATGACCCAGCCATGTGCAAGTAAGGAGTGCACATGAGCTGATGATGATGGGATGGTGTGCATGATGATGATGGGATGGTGTGCATGATGATGATGGGTATATATACATACATATGTAAATATGTGTGTTATAGGAAGTTTATGAGTAATGGTATATGGTTGTAATGCATGTGAAATTTGGCATGATGAATCTTGAGAAATTCCCATTTTCTTGCAAATTGATCTTTATTGCAGCACCAAATGGACTTTTTGTGCAAAGGAGGCCCCTTTTTCACTTAGGTGCCTTGCTTCTTGTAGCAGCGAGAAACATTCTGTTTTGGTAGCAGAAACGCTGCAGCAAAAATAAATCTCGCTGCAGCAAAAAACTCTCTAGTTCTGATGTAGTGCTTTCACTTTGATGAAGATTTTGACCACCTTCCCTCCGAACTGGAAAAGTGGTAAACATCAAAGTTGTAGCCCTGACTCTTAGCTTTCTAATGGTTCAAAAATCAGGTCAATTGGACTTCTGTATCGGGAGATATTTTAGATAAACTAAAACATATGCAAACTAGTACTGTTTCTCGCTGCAGCGAGAAACATTCTGTCCTACATGCGACCTTATTCGGTTTTTGACATATTTTTTGCCCATTTAACTTCATGGATTGATCATGGGTTGTTGCAACACTATGAGGTTATTAATCAAAGTTTGAAATGAGGGGTTTTTAGTAAGAAATTAAATCAATTGCATTGTTTTTGAAACAAGTGCATCATGATTTCCAAATTCTTCCTATTGATTGCTTGTTCCCTTCTTATGTTCACTCATTGAGTTTTATACTCACGTTTTTAAAATTCATGTTTTCAGATTTGGAGGCAGTTGGGACCTAGATTGAGTTGCACACGTATGCTCGCTTTCTTGGTAGGTACTATGGCATCTCAGTAGCTGTATCTTCACCCAGAGTCACTCAGCTGACGGTCTCGAGTCTATTACTTGTGAACATGTATATGTAATGTAAACTACTAAGAGTCATGTATATGTAATGTAAACTACTAAGAGTCATGTATAGGTACTATTGATGATGATAGTACTTTGATATAATATAAATACGAATATTCAGTTGTTATAAAATATTACTGGAACATTTACTTTTGAAAGTTACGGCACTTCATTTTAAAGATGATGGATGGGAATGATAATCAGAATTGCATAAATAGGCTTGCTTGGGCTTAGTGGGCTATACCCATTAGGCCCATGGGCTAGTCATGGCCCGGTATTTGGGCTGTGACATAGTTGTTGTGCACAAATCCTTTAGATCAAGCAACAATTAAAAGACTATGGAATAATTATGCATAATGTACCAATATACTATGATAACACAAGTGCAATCAATATATCAAAAAATCCTGTGCAACATTCTAGGACAAAGCACATTGAAATTAGGCACAATTTTATTAAAGACCATGTAGTAAAAAATTACATTAAAATAGATTTTGTGAATACTCTACATCAATTAGTAGACATTTTTACCAAACCATTGAGTGAAGATAGATTTTGTGAGATTAGAAAAAATTTGGGGATGGTCAATGTGAAGGAATTATAAGAAAATCTTTGGCTCTCACAGTGAAAATAGAATGCATTCAGTCGACTAAAGAATTCTTAGTCAATTGAGAGTGGTCTAACATCCTTAAATAACAAGACTCAGTAAGTTTAAAGAAATATGAGTAAATTGTGGTAAAAATTTGATTTACCGGGTGTAAAGAGAAATAGAGCATAGCTGCCAAAGGTAAATAATCCAAATTTTAGAGGGAGATTTGAAAATATGAAGAAATAAAAGTAGGGCAGTTCTTAAAGGAAATTGAGAAGTTTTCTGAGCAATAACTGCTGCCAATCTCTTCTTCCCTTTCTTCTGCAACCCGTTGCTCTAAAAACAAAAACCTAAATCTTCCTAATTGCCTCTAAAACCGAATCAGACCTTCAGAAAATTTTAGAACCAAAATGGCTAGAACATCTCAGAGTAAAGAAGTATTAGAGAAGAAGAAAGGAAAAAGGCCAATGAAGGAAGAAACTGGAATAGGAAGTCAGAAGAAGAAACAGAAAATCGTGCCTATTTCAGTGAAGGAAATAGCCGAGAAATTAAGGGAAAAAAAGCAAAAAACTTAAAAGAAGAAAGATACAGAACCCTCACTCCAAAAAGGTATCAATTCCTCTTCTTTTTCAAAATTTAGAAATAAGCTGCATGAGTATAGATTCAAAAATATAGAAAATGCACCAATCTCCTGCGAAACGTTTATTGATTGGAAGAGTTTTAAGGAAAATGTAGAAATCCAGACCAGTCTATCTAAGTACTTTGATGAGTTTAAACTTAAAAGTTACAGCACCTTTAAGAATAGGTTATATAGTCCAAGTCTGGTTAAAGAATTTTACTCTGGCATTACTCTAAAAGAAAAAGAATTAGTAGATTCTGATGACTATGTAGAAGATGGCTTGAATGTCTATTTGAATGGAAAAGAGTTTGTTGTGACTGCTGGAGATTTAAGAAACCTGCTGGAAATAGAGGGTGAAATAGGTGAATTTGAACTTTCAGAAAAATATGATCCGTCCTCACTGTGGGAGATCATCACTGGAAGGAAAGAAAAATACTCCTCTAAAAGTAATTCAGGTCTGATAATCAATCCACAATTAGGATACTACATTACTTTATAGCAGCTAATATTCAAGGGAGGAGTGGAAATCTTAACTACATCAGCCTCCACGATCTTTGGCTAATGGAGCATGCTTTTAATGGAGTGTCTCTAAATTTAGGGAGATTTATGATTGAGAAAATGACAAGTGCTTGCAAACTTGATAAGGTAAATCTGTCATATGGGAATGTGATTACATCCCTTGTGCAGAAGAAAGGAATATGGGCTAAAAGGTATGATATGGACCTGGTGAAAACCAAAGATCAATCCATTTATTATGGTAGCTTAGTTAAGATGGGGTATGTGCTGGATGGAGAGAAGTTCATTAAAACCTCCAAAACTGGCCCAAGAAAGATCACAGTTTGTATGCTCAACTTAAAGAAGCTCCTTCCAGATTTTTGAATGAGATGTTTTTTAATCTACTTATGAGGATTGATGGTAAGCTGACTAACCAAGGAGTAAAGCTACAGAAAATGGAAGATAAAATCACTAAGTTGGAAAACAAGCTAAAAGAGAAGGAAAACATGGCGTCTGAACCTATGGCTATAGACAGTTCTGCCACATCTAGCACTGCACTTGCACAGCAAGGTGCTGAAGGTCCAGCAGAACCAGTAGAGAAGTTTGCAAGTTTTGGCACTCAAGCTGAAGGCTCTACCTACAAGTCTGCCAGTTCTGTTTTGCAAACTGAGGACTCCCCACAAGGAGTTGAACAACTAGCCAAATCACCCTCCCCTGAACCTCAAAGCAAAAATGACTCAAAACAAGGGACTGAAGTAGCTGGTGCAGAAACTGAGAAACATCAGGCCTTTTCTCTAAATTCAGAGGAAGTTTCCATTATGGACATTTTTCATCAAATGGTCAGAGAGGAACAAGCTGAAAAAGACACTGTCAAGATAGCAACTCAAAAGTATGGCGCAAATGTAACAAACTGAAAGAAACCTGCTTCAACTCCCAAACTAATGGCAAAAATAGGGAAACCAAAAGCCACCACAGCACCACCAACTAAGGCAAAACAACCAACTAAAGGAAAGAAGACTATGGCAACCAAGACAGCTTTTCCAAAAAGAAGAAAGTCTTCCAGATTGGAAGGGAAGTCCAAACCAGTTTCAACCTCTTCTCCTCATAGTCCAATTCATGTTTCAAACAAATCTTCTCCAAAATCCTCTCCTAAAAAGTAATCTCCTCTCCAAGAACCCTCTTCGTTTCCTCTTAACCCTTTCTATGGAACTGAATCCTCACCCTCTACTTCATCCGATAAGTAAAATCTTCCTCTTTTGATGTTGACAAAAAAGGAGAGTAGTATGGTACTAGGGGAGCAGGAACCAGAGAATAATGTTTAAAAAATAAAAATGTTAGGGTAGAGGAACCAAGAACCTAGGAAAGGAAAGAAAGCAGAACCAAGGGAGCATGAATTAGAGAAATAGAAGATAAGAAGAAAAAATAGTCTAGGGGCATTTTCGAAATACTTTTTAATCAACTGTTATTTGTGCCTTGGTGGCACTTAAACACTCAGCTCTAATTTTGTTATTTATGTGGATGTATGTGAAACATGAATGCTGATATGTTTATGATATTTAACTGCTGTAAACTAAAGTCTGCTGATGTTTTGATATTTTAACTGTCATAAACAAAATCTGCTGCTAATATGCTGATATGGATTTACATGCTAAATAGATGATGTTTATATAATGTCTGATGAGAATAAGTTATAGATGAAGCATATAGCATATCAATTGAAATATGGATGATGTAGACACAATCTGAAATCAATTGACTGTTGACAATTACTGGAACATAGATAAAAATCTGTCAAAACTTGCAGTTGAAAAATTCTGAATGCAAATCACTCTATATTGCTGCACATATATATTCTCTAAATATGCAATATCATTTTCTATATGAGGAGAATAAAACGGGCTGAAATAAAATAAGCAAAATATGCACACACTAAGGGAGAGCTTATACTTAGGGGGAGCAATCCTCAATTCCTGCAGAAAATTAAAAAAAATTTAAAATGACACTATGTTGTTAATCAAGGAGTGTTTTGTCATCATCAAAAAGAGGGAGATTGTTGGCTCCATTAGTTTTTGATGATAATAAAACATTTCCATTTATTTGTGTCTAATACCTTTACTTGAGTATGCAAGAAATTAATATATGAAATTAATTTCTTAACTCCTCAAAGAGTATCCTTGAAAGAAAAAGAGAAACAAAATCAACAAGATATAACTAAATAACAAGGAGGAAGCTTGCTAGTTAAACAAGGAAGAACATTGATTGACCAAAAATTCAAATTGGAGCAATGGTGGGCTGAAGAGTTTGAGAAACAGAACCAATTTAGTCAACCAAATCAGTCTACTAAGTGCCTTCTGCCAGAATATGCAAACCAAAAACAGAATCAACTTAGTCAACCAAGTTAGTCGATTAAGAGCTCTCTGTTTGTAATTTGAACCAAAGCAATACAAGACAGATTAACGGCTAAAACTCATCCTTAACTGTTTCTAATAGCCATAAACTGTCAAATTGCCATCACAGTTGCATCTCCAAGTATAAAAGGGTCTTCCAACAATGAAAAACAAGTTTTTTGAAGCCTTGAATGAGATTTGAGCTTCAGAAAGAAGAAAAACCAGAAAAGCTTCACTGCACTTGTCTGCACTTAAATGCCTACTCTTTGTCATTATATTTAGCACTCAATCTTGTACCAATCAGATCAACTTGTGATCATAGGTACTTTCTTTAACTTCTCTTCTTGTATACTTAGAGTGAAGGAGTCGCTCTAAAGGGTTGTTCAAGCTTGGGAAAGCTTGAATGTTATAGGTTATGTTTGAGCCTTGGAAAACCACTTTGGGTTTTAGTTGAACCTGTGAAAAACTAGTGTAAAGGTTTTGGCTGAGCCTGGGAAAAGCCATTGCAAAAGCTTGGTGAAAGCTTATGAATTTCACCAGATTCTTACTAATCATTGGGAAAATCCTTGGTTGGATAATCAATGTAGTGGATGTAGGTATTGGACCGAACCACTCTAAATTGTTGTGCATCTTATACTCTGTTTTTACTTTCTTAAGTTCTGAAAATTAGTTCCACATCTTGTCAAGAGCCAAATTGTGCTATTCACCCCCCTTCTAGCACATATTAATGGGACCAACAGATCCCTCATCTCTATGGGAAATAATCATAGGGAAAAAGGAAAAATATTCATCCAAAAGTTGTGCTAGTTTCATTATAAGCCCTCAAATTAGGATCCTGCATTATTTCATTGCCTCAACAATTCATGGAAGAAGTGGTAGCTTCAGCTACATAAGCCTTCAAGATATATGGCTGATGGAGCATGCTTTTAATGTTACTCCCTTCAATTTAGGAAGATTCATGATAGAAAGGATAAGAGGAACATGTCAAGTTGACAAGATAAATTTGCCTTATGGGAACATATTACCTCTCTGATAAAGAAGAAGGTGATATGGAGTTCCAGATATGAGAATGACCAAGTTAAAAACAAGGATCAAGCAATCTATCTAGGAAGTTTGCCAAAAATGGGGTGTAAGCTAGAAAGAGAAAAGTTTGTCAAGACCCCAAAAATTGCTCCAAGGGATGAGCATTCCATCCCTACTCAAACCGTTTCCTCCCAGATTTTAAATGAAATGATTTTGAATTTGCTAATGAGAATTGATAGGAAACTCACTGTCCAGTTTGCAAGGATACAAAAAATTGAAGATAAGTTGGAAGAGCTGGAAAATGTGATGAAAGAAAAAAAAATCACCTTCTGGTCCTACAACTGAAGACACTTCTATAACACCAAGTCTAGCACCAGCAAGACAAGCTGTTGAAAGTCCTACTTTCTAAGCTGAAGGTGATGAACCAGAATCTGGTCCAGCAAGAAAATTACCTACCCTTGAACTTAAAAATCAAGAAGAATCCAAAGAAGGTACTGAAGTGATAGGATCCTTCAATGGTGACTCTCCATAGCATGATGAAGCACAACCTGATAAACCATCTCCCACAAACTCTAAGGAAATTCTCATCATGGATGTCTTTCACTAGATGGTGAGGGAAGAAGAAGTTGAAAGAGAAGAAAAAAAGGGCAAAGCACAAAAACTAGCATCTCTAAGAAGAGTGAGCAAGCTGGTAAAGGGAAAGGGAAAGTTGCTGAATCTACACAAGACAAACCCAAACCAACTAGGAAAGGGAGAAAGACCATGGCAACAAAGACAAAATTCCTCAAGAAGAGAAAGTCTTTCAGAATTGCTGATAAAACCAAACCCTCAGTCTAGTCTTCTACTCAGGATCCACTCTAAATTTCAGACAAATCTTCCCTTGACTCATTACCACAAAGATCATCACCTATACCATCTTCTGAACCCCTCAATGTCCACTTTGGAACTGATGAGTCTACCCCTTCTGATTCCTCCTAAACTAGTGCACACCCCTGTTTTGCTGATGACAAAAGGGGGAGAAATATGATAAAAAGCTTAGAGGAGATAGAAAGTAGAAGAATTTTAGGGAGAAAGTAGAAGTGATTTAGAGGTAATTTAGGAATCTAAATATGACTCTGACGATATTGGGCTGTTTATGTTATTTTGTATGCTGATGGTTGAAAATTGGTTGCTGATAACTTATTTTTATGGTTATTCTGTTGAATTGTGAATGGAAACTGTTTTTAAAATGAAAATGGATGTTGTTTATGCTTTTATGATATATGATATTTCTATTGGATGGTTAATTGCATTTATTTTTGGAATGGATATGATTTGTTGAAAATATGCTGATGACAGTGAATGATATTTTTGTCACCTATAGCTGATTGTTTTGTAAGGCTATATAAAATATTCTGTCAAATGGTTGAATCTATACCTGTCATTGTCTTTAAAGATAGATAAAAACTTGCTGAAGTGAATAATAAAATCATGCATACTCTAAGGGGGAGCACACACTTAGGGGGAGAAAATCCTCATTTTGTACAAAACAAAAAGGAACTAATAGACACTGTGTTGTTAATCAAGAAATGTTTTGTCATCATCAAAAAAGGAGAGATTGTTGCTCCATTAGTTTTGATGATAATAAAACATTCCCACTCATTTATGTCTAACTTTACTACTTGAGTGTGCAGGATAAAAATGTATTTCATTAATAAATTAATCACTAAAAAGAAAATATCAAAACTCATAAGAATGAGGAGCTATAATTGAGCCACAAAACAAAGGCCTTTTAGTCTGATAATCAAGGGAGTTAGTCAATTAAAACTCAAAAATGAAAATGGTCGGTTCAAAGACAAAGACAACTTGATCAACTAAGAAGCATAGTTAGTTGACTAAGAGCTTAATACTAGAAATCGGGTTCGGAGACAGAAATGACTTAATCAACTACGAAGCATAGTTAGTCAATTAAGAGCTTACTGCCAGAAACTGGGTTTAGAGACAGAGACGACTTAATCAACTAATAAGTATAGTTAGCCGACTAAGAGCATTATGTCTGAAGATTTGAATTTGAATATTAGAAGACAAATTAAGGGCTAAAACTGACTCTAAACTGTTTCCCAACGGTCAGAAACTATCAAACATCCATTAGAGTTGGTTTTTCAAATATAAAAACCCTCCCCAATAGCTAAGAACAAGATTAGATGCTTCCAAGATAAAAACAAGCTCAAAAATAGCAAAAACTCTCTGCATACTTTTTGCACTTCACTTCTATCTTTGTAATAGAGTTAAGCACTTCATCTTGTGTCATTCAGATCAGGTTAGTGATCATAGGTACATCTTTATTTCTATTCTCCTTGTTTACTTAGAGTGTACGAGTCACTGTAAAGGGATTAATCAAGCTTGGGTTGCTTGAGTGGTTGTGTAGGTTTTAACTTAACCTAGAAAAGTTAGTTTTGGGTTTTGGTTGATCCCAGGAAAAACCATTGTTAAAAGTTGTGGCTGAGCTTGTGAAAAGCCATTGTAAAAGCTTGGTGGGAGCTTGGGAATTCCACTATTTATAGTGATTTGGTTTGAAAAATCCTTGGTTGAACAATCAAGGAAGTGGATGTAGGTCTTTGACCGAACCACTATAAATCTTTGTGTATTATCTGGTTTGTTTTAGTTTTCATTTTCATTCTTTTTTAAATCATTCATTCATCTTGCATCAAATTTGTCATCATTAACCTTCAATTTATCCCCAATCAAAAATTAAGTTTAGTGAAAGCCAAAAAGTCTATTCACCTCCCCTCTAGCACATTTATTTGAGACCAACACTTTCAACGGTCAGCTATATTTTCAAACTTGTTTTTAGCGCTTAAAGATAGTAGGACCTTATGCTCTAACCGATTAACCATACCTCTTAACCAATTATCATATTTCTATTTTGCTTCAACATATCACACAGCCATGTCTTAGCTAATTAAGGTCCCTTGATAATCAGTTACTAGGGTTCTGCTTTTATTCATTATTTGCTCTTTCCTTCTTAATTGATTAACGTTTCATTAAACTTAGTAAGCTCCTTGACTTGCTTTTAATTAACAGCTTTGTTAAGGGTATAAGATTAAATCTTGCACACTTAAATAGTGAAGTTAGACATTAATGAGTGAGGAATGTTTTGTTATCATAAAAAACATATGGAGTCAACATTCTCCCTTTTTTTTGATAATGATAAAACACCCCTAGATTAAGAGTGTAATGTCTATAAATGAAAAGAATATTTTGTGCAATTTTGAGGATTGCTCCCCCTAAGTATGTACTTTCCCTAAATATATGCTCTAATAAAATTATCCAACATAAAGCCATTCAAACACAGGAGCATATATATACATATATGTATGTATATATTCAATATTCAACCATTCAGTATAAGTTCAACATAAAAATATAAAAAACTTAGCACAGCATAAGCCATATAAGCCATATGAGCATAGTTAAGCACATAACACCATCATAAAACATATAAACCACACAACCATTGTTCAACATTGCTCATCACAAAAAATATAAACTACACAACCATTGTTCATCACAAAAAAACAAAAAATGCATACCAAAGAAAAGACAATAAAAGCATAACTTAAGAATTGAGTTCATCATTCCTATAAGCTCTACTTCTTAATCCTATTTTCTTGTGTTCCTATTTTTCTCCCCTTTTTTGTCATCATCTAAAAGGTTCTAATATGAATCAGATGAAGGTGAGGATTCACTAGTGCCAAAATGAATATTGAAAGGTTTAGCAAATGAGCGGGATAGAGAGTCTAATGGAATAGATTGGGGTCTATAGATTTAGAGGACGATTGGGTGGAAGCCAATGCTAGTCTTACAAACTGTCTTCTTCTAAAAGTTTTGGTCTTGGTGGCCATAGTTTTCTTGCCTTTACTAGCAGTCTTCTTTGCTTTAGGATCAGTGTCAGTAGCTTTACCCTTATCTGGATGTGCTTCTTCTGCAGTTTGTTCTATTTTTGGTGGAGTTAATTGAGCTTCTTGATGCATCCTTGCCTGTTGGTGTGCTTAGTCAACTTTAGCTTCATTGATGATATCTCTTATGAAGTCGAAAACAAGAGGGGAACTCACAGCACCCTTTTTAGCATTTGAATGTTCTTTTTCAACATAGGGTTCTTTCTCTTTCTCATCTTTTTTAGTGGGTAGTTGTTTTTCTTTTTCCTATTCTTCTTGTTCAGCATTCTTCTTTCCAGATTCCTTAATTCTAACTTGAGTCACATCTGAATCTTTAGGTACTTTTTTGTCAGTTTCCTTGTCATGACCAAAAGTAGCACTTTCAAATTGATCTGTAGTAGTCCTTTCACTTGATTAACTTGCAATAGAGACAAGGGCTTCAGGAACTTTGGTTTCCTTAGCTGGATTTAACAAAGCTTCAAGCTATTGAAATTTTTTCTTCAATATTTACTATCTTCTTAACTTGATCAGTCAATTTTCCATCAATTCTCATAAGGAGATTAAACATCATGTAACTTTGAAGTGGGGGTTGACTGGCCCTGGTGAAAGGTGTTGAATGACTACCAGTTGGAGGGGGCAGAGATGTACCTTTTGTGATCTTAATACATTCATTCCTCTCTATCTTGTACCCCATTTTCAGTACACTTCCTAAAAAGATTCCTTGATCTTTATTTTTCATGAGATCAGACTGAAATCTTCCACTCCAAATTCTTTCCTTTTTACTGATGTTGTAAGGATATTGCCATTCGACATATTTGCTTTGTCCCATAATGTAGTTATTTTGATCCTTTCCACCATGTATCTTCCCACATTCAGTGAGATTTCATTGAAGACAGCCTCCATTAGCCACAGATCTTGTGCACTTACATAACTAAAGCTGTTACTTCTTCCATGAAGAGTTGTTGCTATGAAATAATGAAAAATTCTGAATTGAGCATTTCTAATCTCATTGGCATAGCTTTTTTAGGGAAATTTCTCCCTCTTTCTAGTAATAACTTCCCACAGATGGTTTGGCTCATATTTCTTTGGCATTTTGTATTCTCCTACTTCAAATTCAGTCTTAAGGAATTCTCCTAGATCTTGAGCACTAATTTGAAAATCTTCACCATCTAAAAACACATTTAATCTATCCTCTTCAAACTCCTCTTCTTCTTCTAGTTCGATTTTGTCAATAACTATATTAGAATATAGTTCCTTAATTAGAGTTGGACTATACATTTTATCTCCAAATGTCCTCATATATCTTAATTTTAGAGATTCAAAATTTCCATATCTTCTTTTACTCTCGGTGAATCATTAAAGCTATCCCAATCAAAAAAATTTCCACAAGAAATTATGGCATTCTCGATTCTCGTAAATTTATCAACATGTATGTCATTTCAAAAATCGACAAAAAGAAGAACCTTTCTCTGTTGTAGCCATTGCATCAGTCGATCTTTTTTCTTTCTCTGTCATTTTCTTTTTGCTTCCCTTTTTCTTCTCTACTGAATGTCCTTTGATTTTTCTTTTCTTTTTGGGCAAATGTGATAAATAATCATCAATTTTCCTTTTACCTTTCCCCTTTTTCGACTACCTTGTGAGTCAAAGAAGTTTTTGCCATGGGTTTTTCTTTCCTATGGTTTCTCGGGTTTTAGAGGTAAATATGAAGAAGAAAATCTAAGGTCTTTTGGGTATTTGATTTTCAATGCAACTGATTCACTCATAGGTGAGGGGTTTTTTATGGGGAGTTATAATTGGTTACCCACGTTTTGAGTGAGAACTATCTCGAACCACCTGCCCAATTTTTTTTTTTTTGAAAAATTCTCTCATGATAACTTTTCTCTTTCACAGTAATTCTCTAATCAATTAGAGGAAGCCTTAATCGATTACTATGTTTCTAACTTGAAAGCCCTTTAACTACTAGACTTGTATTAATCGGTTAAGGGAGTTACCAACTGGCTATTACTTTACTAACTCAGGTTAACTATTATAACACAGATCTATTTTAATTGATTAGGGAAGTCTTTAACTGATTAGAATGAGCGTATCTTCTTTGTAAAGTTCTTAGCTAACCAAAAATATTCACTAATTAGTTACAACAGGAGATAAACACAATCATCATGTAATACATATCATTAAAAACATCATCACTTAAGCATAACTCATACTTCACTGGCATTAACCATTCCTAAATCTTTCCTAATTCTACAAAATTGTTCTTTATTTAATGGTTTTATGAAAATGTCAGCCAATTGATGAAAGGTGTCTACAAAATCTATCTCAATATCTCCTTTCAGCATATGATCTCTAGTGAAATGATGTCTAATTTCAATGTGCTTGGTTCTAGAGTGTTGAACAGGATTTTTTGAGATATTTATGGCATTCATATTATCACAATAAATGGGGACTTTATGCATAGTCTTTCCAAAATCATTTAGTTGTTGCCTAATCCATAAAATTTGTGCACAACAACTACCTAGTGATATATATTCAACTTCAACAGTTGATAGAGTAATAGAATTTTGTTTCTTGCAAGGCTAAGACACAAGCATGTTTCCAAGGAATTCACAAGTACCACTAGTGCTTTTTCGATCAGTTTTGCTACAAGCAAAATCAGAATCGGAGTAGCCAAAAAGATTAAAAGATGAAACTTTTGGATACCATAAGCTTAAGCTTTGAATATCCTAGAGATATCTAAGAATCCTTTTCACAGTAATCAAATGTGATTCCTTGGGATATGATTAGAATCTTGCACATAGGCATACATTAAATAAGATATTAGGCCTACTTGTAATCAAATAAAGAAGTGAACCAATCATACCTCTGTAGAACTTTTAGTCCACACTTTCCCCTTTATCATCATGGTCAAGTTTTGTTGAGGGGCTCATAGGAGTTCTAATTGATTTCATCTTCATCATACTGAACTTTTTCAGCATTTCTTTGGTATACTTCTCTTGGTTGATGAATATTCCATCCTCACATTGCTTGATTTGTAGACCAAGGAAGAACTTTAGTTCTCCCATCATTCTCATTTAAATTCTCCCTACATTTCCTTAACAAAATTCTCACATAACCTTTAATTAGTAGCACCAAATACTATATCATCAACATAAATTTCAACAATAATCAAATCATTTTCATTTTTCTTAATAAACAATGTATTATCTACACTTCCCTAGAGTGTCCTTTTTCAATTAAAAATTTAGAAAGTCTTTCATACCAAGCTCTAAGAGCTTGTTTTAATTCATAGAGAGCTTCATGCAGTTTATATACATGATCAATTTTATCAAACACTTTAAAACTAGGGGGTTGTTCAACATATTTCTCTTCTTGTATAAAGCCATTAAGAAATGCACTTTTAACATTCATTTGAAACAATTTAAAGTTCATAAAGCATGCATAAGCAAGTAAAAGTTTAATGGCTTCTAATCTAGCTACTGAAGCAAAGGTTTCATCATAATCAATACCTTCTTCTTGATTATAGCCTTGAGCAACTAACCTTGCCTTATTTCTTACAACATTTCCCAACTCATCCATCTTGTTCTTAAACACCTATTTTGTACCAACAATTGAATGGTTCGTTAGCCTTGGAACTAAGGTCCAAACCTTGTTCCTTTCAAATTAACTCAACTCTTCTTGCATAGCAATCATCCAACTCTCTTCCTTTTCAACTTCCTTGGAGCTCCTTGTTTCCACTTGTTATATTAAAGTGAGAAACTTATGAGCTGCCCTTAATCCCCTTCTAGTTTTGACACCATCCGACGGATCACCAATGATGAGTTCTTGAGGATGATTCCTTGCGAATCTCTAGCTTCTAGGAAGATCATTATGTTATTCTTCAGTTCTTTGCAAGGCTTTTAGTGGTGGTTCATTATCATTTTTCTCTTTCGAGCTTTCTCCATCATTTTCTTTATTTTCCAAGCTCGTCTTCTCCATTTTCTTTTCAATGTCATCTACATCATCATCATCAAGCACTACCTTTCTTTGTGAAGCATTAGTCTCATAAAAAACAATATGAATTGACTCTTCTATGACTAGAGTTCTTTTGTTAAACACTCTATATGCTTTAGACTTCAATACATAGCCTAAGAAAATTGCCTCATCACTCCTAGCATCAAACTTTCCCAAGGTGTGTTTTTCATTATTTAAGATAAAACATTTGCATCCAAAACACCTTATATGAGAAATATTTGGTTTTCTTCCTTTGTAAAACTCATAAGGGGTTTTAGAAATCATGGCTCTAATGGAAACTCTGTTCAAAATGTAAGATGCAATATTCACTACTTCAGCCTAAAATTATTTTGGCAAGTTGTTTTCGCAAAGCATTGTCTTTGCCATTTCTTTCAAGGTTCTATTTTTTCTTTCAACAACTCCATTTTTTTGTGGAGTTCTAAGAGTAGAAAAATTGTGATCAAAACCATTTTCATTACAAAAGTTTCAAAATTATCATTTTCAAATTCACCACCATGATCACTCCTAACACTAAAAATGGTGAGGCCTTTTTCATTTTGAATTCTCTTATAATATTCAATAAAAATTGGTAATGCATCATTTTTATGAGCAAGAAAATACACCCATGTAAATCTAGAGTAGTCACCAACAATAACAAAGCCATATGACTTGCCTCCTAGACTAGTAATAGTGATTGGTCCAAACAAGTCAATGTGTAGTAATTCAAGTGGCCTAAAAGTTGATATGACTTTCTTTGATTTGAAAGAACTTCTAACTTGTTTTCCAAATTGACATGCATCACAAACTTTTTCATTCTCAAATGATATCTTTGAAAGTCTAATGACTAAGTCTTTTCTCAAAAGCTTTGAAATGGTATGCATGCTAGCATTTCCTAATGTTCTATGCCACAACCAACTATCACATACATCATTGGCAATAAAGCAAGATTCACGAGACTTAATTTCATCAAGAAAGATAACATACATATTCTTAATTCTTTTGCCAATGAATGCTACTTCATTAATGTTAACATTAATTCCTTGACATTCATGAGAATCAAAGCATACTCTAAAGCCTCTATCCCAAAGTTGACTAATGCTTGGCAAGTTATGTTTTAGGCCTTTAACAAATAGAACATGTTTGATTTGAGTTTGAGATATGCTACCAATGGTTCTAATTCCTTGGATAACACCTTTGGAGTCATTACCAAAGGAAGCAATACCACTTTTGTTTCTATCAAGCTTGGCAAACAAGTTCTCATTCCAGGTCATGTCTTGAGTAACCACTATCCAATAACCAAGGCTGTCTTTCCTCTAGTTAAGCTTCTAAACATTGATCCTTTTGTCATTACTCAACCTACAAAACAGATTTTCAGTTTTTCTTTAAAGGTACCCATACTTTGATGGGTCCTTGGGGGTTAGCAATCACATGAGATCTTTTAGGAACCCAAACCAACTTGATTTTAAGACAAGTTCTATTGTAAAAGAAGCAGTTATAAGACAATTGTCCTTTGCTGCCACATACATAACAATGACATGAGATAACATTCATTTTCTTTTGAAGTTTGTTTTCTTTTTAAATTATTCTTCATCTTGTAATTTCATTTTTTACTTTTCCTCTTTATCAACTTTAAGTGCAATATTTTTATCAACAACACCTTGTAGCTCTAAGAATTTACTTTCTAATTCAACCTTCAAACATTTAAAATCAGTTTTGGATTGTTCAAGTTCTATTTGAAGTATGTTTCTTTGTTCAAAGATAAAGTTGTATCCATACTTAATTTTCTCTAATTCTTAATTTAATGCAACAACCTCTTTCTTCATAGTTTTCTATTTCAAGGCAAGTTTCTCGAATTCAACACATAAGCAATCATATTCATCTTGCAAGTCATCATAGGAAATGTCAAATGAATTAAAAGTTACCTCAATTTCTTTTTCCTTTGCCATCAGGCAGAAATTGTGTAAAGCCCGACCTTATAAAATACTATTCATGACATACATGTGATGATAGCATGATTGCATGCTAGGAGAGTCCCGAAAAATTTACAAAAGTCGGTATTGTACCTAGAGGTACAACAAAGTTTATTTAATCCTCGAACTAGATCAAATAGGAATTTTAAGGTGAGATTAAGAGTTTCACAGTTCATGGATGACTTAAAATGGTAATTTGGAGTTTGAGGATCAATTTGGAGTCAAATCGGAATTTTCACTAACTAGGGGCAAAATGGTCATTTGCCACCTGGGGACAAAATGGGAATCTTAGAAAAGATTGTTTTGACCCCATTTGACTTATTAGAGTATAATTTGACTTATTGAAGTATGATTTGAGGTTTAGAAGTGAAAAATTTTAATTTCGGTATAATTTGGAGTATAGGGGTAAAATGGTAATTTTGCCACCTCAGGGGCAAAATTGTAATTTTCCACCACCAGGATATTTTTTCCAGCACATGGTCTTCCTTGTCTTCATCTTTGACCCTTGACTAAACATGTGGTGGAGATAAAATGTTTAAATTTTTAAAATTTTAAAAACGGGCCAATGACATGATGCCATGTGTCATGCCTTTATTAATTTATTATTTTCCTTTTTAAAAGGCACAAAATCAGCCCATCTTCCACCCCATGGCCGGCCAAACCAGCAAGAAGAGAGAGAAAACAAAAACAAAACCCTAGAGAGAGAAAATCAAAGAAAAAGTGTGAATTTTCAAGGAAATTAAGTGAAAAAGGTGAGTTTTTTTCTATTAAGCTTGAGTTTTCTTATTCCCAAGCATTTCTCTTTATTTTCCATGATTAAATTACATGTTTTCATGATGAATTAAATTCTGGAAAAATGGGTTAGGAGAGAGAAAGTTGTTGGATTTATTTGATTTTAATTTATGTTAGTGTTTTTAGTTAGTTTAGCATATTTAGAAACAAAACAACAAGAAAAGAATTTATTTTCTCCCCCAACCATTAATGGCTGAATTTACCATGTAGTGAGTGAGGATGAGTTTGATTTTATTCTAGGAGAATTGGTTAAGGAATGATGAATTATGAGCCTAGAAAAATAATGGGAATTTTCAGAGCAAAAATACGAATTTTTACCCACTAGGGGTATTTTCGTAATTTACTGTTGGGACTGATAATTTGCACCACACTGAGGGACATTAAGTTAATTTGGGTGCAATTGAGGTATAGAAACTGAAAAGAATTAAATTGGAGTTTAAACGGACCCGTTAGGAATTTAATCGGGTGATAAGACGAATTAGGCCAATACCGGGTTTAAATAGTTACCAGTGCATTTTGCATTCCATATCATGCATTGGTAATCTAAATTAATTTAATTTTGATTTAGTACCAACTTGGTGAAACTCTCGATTTTGTATTGTGTCAAGGTGGTGAGTCCTCCGATAAAGGCAAGGAAATTGCATCCGAGGACCAGTAGACAGAGTGCTTCGAAAGTCTGCATTCTAGACATAGTGAGTAAACTTACTGTCATTTTAATTATCTAGGGTGGTTTTTAGATGCTTTCATGAATTCTATGGAAAAAGGAATTTAAAAAGATAAATTTTCATGTTTTATGAATAAATGAGTTTCAATGAAATTAAATTATAAATTGTTTTGAAATTAATAGTGATTTTGAAAAATAGAGTACACGGAGACTGTTAATTGTGGCAATTTGATTGTTTAAATTAACTGGCTTATGATAAATCGAGCATGATTGGCTAGTTGGCAATTGTATTGAAATGCGAATTGTTTGGTTACCTTGAAAAACTACGAATTACAAAATTGCCATATCATGTTATTGAGTTTTATTATATGGTGGATTATATATTAATTAATCACTGCAGTAGGGGGTTTCTGTGGACCAGCCTTTTAGAGGGGCACGGTAAACCCCATTATATTCTTACCTCGAACGGAGAGGCGCGTAGGGTATCTCCTGGGGTAAAGTTTAGGGTTCACTTCACGCTAAACCACCACGTGAGGGGGAACTCAGCCAACGCCAAGGAACGGCTATGTTTTCAAAACAAAAACATGATTTATGTGAAATGTGAATTTTAATAGCCTTGACGGTCTCGGTAGGATGCCTCGGCCAAGGTGTCCCCGAGAATGGATTTATGGCACAAGCCTAGATTTTTATGAGATTCATAAGCCTCTTTACGTGTTTCGAATAAAATGTGTTCTAATGCTATAACACAGTTTATGATGATTTACTTTATTGTCTCCATGTACTCAACTCTAGATGTTTAGGATGATGTTTGTTTACTCATTGAGATTTTATAATCTCACCACCCTCCTTTCCACCCATTTCAGGTTCAATATAGACTGTAGATAGCTGATCTCATCGAGGACTACAGTGGGATCTGCATTTTCCAAACCGTAGGTTCAAAGTCCTCTTTACTTTTGTTTATTCGGGGGCACTCTTGTTATTGTAAATTAAATTAAATATTTTGGCTTACTGTATTTAAGTATGTATAAATTTATTTAGCTTTTACGTTATAAAAATTATTCACGTATAACTCTATAAATATTGTTTTATAAGAAAATAGAATATTTTACTTAATATTTCTTTTATTTTCTTATTATATTCAAATAACCATAATTTCGTTTTAAATAAAGATTTTAGACTTTTAAACTCATTTTGAATATGAATTGTGTGTTTTGTACTTGTACATTACGTTTTAGCCAGTTTTAAGATTTTTGAGAAAAATGACCAAAATACCCTTGTGAGACGAAAAATTAATATTTTATTTGTTTAAAGTTGGAAACAGCTTAAAATATTTTAGAACATGGTATTTGACAATGGTTGCTCACAAGGGAACAGAGAAACTGATAGTAAAGCCTTGCGGGGTTTCGGGTTGACATTCCGGGCAATAAGTGTCTACCGGGACACCGCGGCGGTTGTCACGGGCTCGAGGGGAGTACCGGGTCGTGACAATTCGATTGGTATCAGAGCTTTTGGTTTTCAAGATCAAAGTTTTTAGTTTTAAAGTTGTTTTAAATATTTACAATATCAGTGTGGCCCCGGATTAAGTTAAGTTAGGTTAGGTTGAATAGAATGCATGCATTTGCATATAGAGCCTAAGGTTACCTAAACTTGCTCGTATATTTTTTTTTATATAGATTATAATGCCTCCTCGACGCGGACGTCCACCTCTCACTAGATCGGTTGGGAGGGGAAGAGGTCGTTCCCAACGTCATCAGCTAGATACAGTAGAGGAGGAATCAGCTGCATCTACCATTCGGGCAGCACCTGCTGCTGAGCAGGCCGATAGTCCTCCACATCCTCCACCTCCTCAGCCACCTACTGGTATTCCCGCCATGCCTACTGAGGCAGCACAGGCATTGGCAGCTTTCTTTGCAGCAATGGCTGGTCAAGCTCAGACTGGTCAAGTTCCACCTGTAGTGCCTCCAGCTACTCATTTAGTTTCACCACCAATACAGGATGTATCCATTTCCAAGAAGCTGAAGGAGGCTAGGCAATTGGGTTGTGTATCTTTCACTGGTGAGTTGGATGCCACTGTGGCAAAGGACTGGATTAATCAGGTGTCCGAGACTCTCTCTGATATGGGATTAGATGATGACATGAAGCTGATGGTGGCTACGAGATTATTAGAGAAGAGGGCTCGTACTTGGTGGAATTCGGTGAAGTCCCGTTCCGCTACTCCTCAGACATGGTCCGATTTTCTTAGGGAATTCGATGGTCAGTATTTCACTTATTTCCATCAAAAAGAAAAGAAGAGAGAATTTCTGAGTTTGAAACAGGGAAATCTAACTGTAGAGGAGTACGAGACTCGTTTTAACGAGTTGATGTTATATGTGCCGGATCTGGTGAAATCTGAGCAAGATCAGGCCAGCTATTTCGAGGAAGGGCTCCGTAATGAGATCAGAGAGCGAATGACAGTGATTGGTAGGGAGCCACATAAGGAGGTGGTACAGATGGCTTTACGGGCTGAGAAGCTCGCGACTGAGAATAGAAGGATTCGGACTGAGTTTGCAAAAAGGAGGAATCCTGGTATGTCTTCTAGTCAGCCAGTAAAAAGAGGCAAGGACTCAGCGACTTCAGGGAGCACTACTTCTGTTTCCGTGACATCTCCTCGACCTCCATTTCCACCATCACAGCAGAGACCTTCGAGGTTTAGCAGATCTGCTATGACTGGTTCTGGGAAGAGTCTCGGAGGTTTTGACAGATGCAGAAATTGTGGAAATTATCATAGTGGGCTATGTAGAGGGCCAACAAGATGTTTCCAATGTGGACAGACGGGTCACATTAGAAGTAATTGCCCACAGTTAGGACGAGCCACTGTAGCTGCATCATCTCCACCAGCTCGCACAGATATACAGAGGAGAGATTCTTCTGGGTTACCACAGAGACAGGGAGTAGCCATACGGTCTGGTGTGGAGAGTAATACCCCGTCACATCCACCTTCGAGACCACAGACTCGTACCGCGACAAGAGTTTTTGCTGTGACAGAAGATGAGGCACGAGTCCGACCTGGAGCAGTGACAGGTACTATGTCTTTATTTGATAAAGATGCTTATGTTTTGATAGATTCTGGCTCAGATAGATCTTATGTGAGTATGACATTTGCATCAATTACTGATAGAAACCTGTCACCATTAGAGGAAGAAATTGTAGTGCATACCCCTCTAGGAGAACAGTTGATTAGAAATACTTGTTATAGAGACTGTGGGGTAAGGGTAGGTGAGGAAGAATTTAGGGGTGACTTAATTCCTCTAGAGATCTTGGATTTTGATTTAATATTAGGTATGGACTGGTTAACTGCACATCGGGCGAACGTGGATTGTTTCCGAAAAGAAGTTGTTCTTCGGAATTCGGAGGGAGCAGAGATTGTGTTTGTAGGGGAACGTCGAGTATTACCATCTTGTGTAATCTCGGCCATCAAAGCTTCAAAATTAGTGCAAAAAGGGTATCCGACTTATTTGGCATACGTGATCGATACTTCAAAGGGGGAACCTAAGTTAGAGGATGTCCCAATAGTAAGTGAGTTTTCTGATGTATTTCCTGATGATTTACCGGGAATACCTCCTAATCGAGAGCTTGAGTTCCCTATTGATTTACTTCCGGGTACCGCACCTATTTCTATTCCTCCATATAGAATGGCTCCAGCAGAGTTGAAGGAACTAAAAGCCCAGTTGCAAGATTTGGTGGATAAAGGTTTCATTCGCCCTAGCATTTCTCCTTGGGGAGCACCAGTCCTATTTGTAAAGAAGAAAGATGGCACTCTTCGATTGTGTATTGATTACCGTCAGTTGAACCGAGTGACCATCAAGAATAAATACCCTTTACCCCGGATAGATGATCTTTTTGATCAATTACGAGGTGCTATGGTATTCTCTAAGATTGACTTGAGATCTGGGTACTATCAGTTGAGGATTAAGGAGCAGGATGTACCTAAGACTGCCTTCAGGACGCGTTATGGGCATTATGAGTTTCTGGTGATGCCGTTTGGTTTGACTAATGCCCCGGCAGTTTTTATGGATCTTATGAACAGGGTGTTCCATCCATACTTGGATAAGTTTGTGATAGTATTCATCGATGACATCCTGGTTTATTCGAAGAATGATGATGAACATGCTGCCCATTTGCGCATTGTGTTGCAAACTTTGCGCGAGAGACAACTCTATGCCAAGTTCTCTAAATGTGAATTCTGGTTGAAGGAAGTGGTTTTCTTGGGACATGTGGTGTCCGGAGCTGGAATTTATGTCGATCCCAAGAAGATTGAGGCAATCTTGCAATGGGAGCAACCGAGAACGGTAACTGAGATTCGTAGTTTCCTTGGCTTAGCCGGTTATTACCGGAGATTTGTTCAGGGATTTTCTTTGATAGCAGCTCCTCTGACTCGTTTGACTCGTAAAGGAGTTAAGTATGAGTGGGATGATGTTTGTGAGAATCGATTTCAGGAGCTAAAGAACCGGTTAACCTCCGCTCCCGTTTTAACACTTCCTGTTAGTGGAAAAGAATTTGTGGTATATAGCGATGCATCTAAGTTGAGATTAGGGTGTGTGTTGATGCAGGACGAGAAAGTAATAGCTTATGCTTCCCGACAGTTGAAGAAGCACGAGACGAATTACCCTACTCATGACTTGGAGTTAGCAGCAGTAGTATTCGCATTGAAGATTTGGAGACATTATTTATATGGTGAGCGTTGTCGGATTTTTTCTGATCATAAAAGTTTGAAGTATTTGCTCACCCAGAAAGAGCTTAACTTGAGACAGAGACGATGGTTGGAGTTGATTAAGGATTATGACTTAGTGATTGATTATCATCCGGGAAAAGCAAATGTTGTAGCGGATGCCTTAAGTCGTAAATCCTCATCGTCGTTAGCAACACTTCAAAGTTCTTATTTTCCGATGTTACTTGAGATGAAATCTCTAGGGATCCAGTTGAATAATGGTGAGGATGGAACCCTACTTGCTAGTTTCGTCGTGAGACCTTCATTGTTGAATCAGATAAGAGAATTGCAGAAATCTGATGATTGGTTGAAACAGGAAGTTCAAAAGCTGCAAGATGGAGAAGCTAGTGAGTTTAGACTCAGCGATGATGGTGCTTTCATGCTTAGAGACCGAATTTGTGTTCCTAAGGATGATCAATTGAGACGAGCTATTTTGGAGGAAGCTCATTCTTCCGCCTACGCTTTACATCCCGGAAGCACCAAGATGTATCGGACTATTAAAGAAAGTTATTGGTGGCCGGGTATGAAACGAGACATAGCAGAGTTTGTAGCGAAATGTCTCACATGCCAACAGATCAAGGCGGAGCATCAAAAATCGTCAGGTACTCTTCAACCTTTACCGATTCCTGAATGGAAGTGGGAACATGTGACTATGGACTTTGTATTGGGTTTGCCGCGGACACAAAGTGGGAAGGATGCTATTTGGGTGATTGTGGATAGATTGACTAAGTCCGCCCATTTCTTGGCTATCCATAGCACGTATTCTATTGAGAGGCTGGCAAGACTTTATATAGGTGAGATTGTGAGATTACACGGAGTCCCAGTTTCTATTGTGTCAGATCGAGACCCTCGATTTACTTCTCGATTTTGGCCGAAATTTCAGGAAGCTCTTGGAACTAAATTGAGATTTAGTACTGCATTTCATCCACAGACAGATGGTCAATCTGAGAGAACTATTCAGACCTTGGAGGATATGTTACGGGCTTGTGTCATTGACTTTATCGGGAGTTGGGACAAACACTTGCCATTGGTGGAGTTTGCTTATAATAACAGTTTTCAGTCTAGTATTGGGATGGCACCATACGAGGCTTTGTATGGAAGGAAATGCCGAACTCCGCTCTGTTGGGATGAAGTAGGTGAGAGGAAATTGGTGAATGTGGAATTGATTGATTTGACAAACGATAAGGTCAAAGTTATCCGAGAGCGATTAAAGACAGCTCAAGATAGGCAGAAGAATTATTCGGATAAACGAAGGAAAGATTTGGAGTTTGAAGTCGACGATAAAGTTTTTCTTAAGGTTTCTCCTTGGAAAGGTAATAATTTGAAATTTCCAAGTATTAAATCTTATTTGATTATACTATTGTGATAATTTGTGGTATTTATTGGATGATGAAAGGTGTGATTCGATTCGCGAAGAGGGGAAAGCTCAATCCAAGATACATTGGACCTTTTCGTATCATTGAAAGGATTGGGCCAGTGGCTTACAGACTTGAATTACCCCCAGAGTTAGATCGAATTCATAATGTCTTCCATGTCTCGATGTTGAAAAAGTATGTTCCCGATCCCTCTCACATTTTAGAGACACCTCCCATTGAGTTGCATGAGGATTTGAAGTTCGAGGTGCAGCCTGTACGTATTCTAGATCGAAAGGATCGAGTGCTAAGGAACAAGAGCATTCCAATGGTGAAAGTATTGTGGAAGAATGCTCGAATGGAGGAGATGACGTGGGAAGTCGAGAGCCAGATGAGAAACCAATATCCACATCTTTTATTCGAATCAGGTAAGTGAAATTTTGAGGTCAAAATTTTATTTTAAGGGGGGTAGTGCTGTAAAGCCCGACCTTATAAAATACTATTCATGACATACATGTGATGATAGCATGATTGCATGCTAGGAGAGTCCCGAAAAATTTACAAAAGTCGGTATTGTACCTAGAGGTACAACAAAGTTTATTTAATCCTCAAACTAGATCAAATAGGAATTTTAAGGTGAGATTAAGAGTTTCACAGTTCATGGATGACTTAAAATGGTAATTTGGAGTTTGAGGATCAATTTGGAGTCAAATCGAAATTTTCACTAACTAGGGGCAAAATGGTCATTTGCCACCTGGGGACAAAATGGGAATTTTAGAAAAGATTGTTTTGACCCCATTTGACTTATTAGAGTATAATTTGACTTATTGAAGTATGATTTGAGGTTTAGAAGTGAAAAATTTTAATTTCGGTATAATTTGGAGTATAGGGGTAAAATGGTAATTTTGCCACCTCAGGGGCAAAATTGTAATTTTCCACCACCAGGATATTTTTTCCAGCACATGGTCTTCCTTGTCTTCATCTTTGACCCTTGACTAAACATGTGGTGGAGATAAAATGTTTAAATTTTTAAAATTTTAAAAACGGGCCAATGACATGATGCCATGTGTCATGCCTTTATTAATTTATTATTTTCCTTTTTAAAAGGCACAAAATCAGCCCATCTTCCACCCCATGGCCGGCCAAACCAGCAAGAAGAGAGAGAAAACAAAAACAAAACCCTAGAGAGAGAAAATCAAAGAAAAAGTGTGAATTTTCAAGGAAATTAAGTGAAAAAGGTGAGTTTTTTTCTATTAAGCTTGAGTTTTCTTATTCCCAAGCATTTCTCTTTATTTTCCATGATTAAATTACATGTTTTCATGATGAATTAAATTCTGGAAAAATGGGTTAGGAGAGAGAAAGTTGTTGGATTTATTTGATTTTAATTTATGTTAGTGTTTTTAGTTAGTTTAGCATATTTAGAAACAAAACAACAAGAAAAGAATTTATTTTCTCCCCCAACCATTAATGGCTGAATTTACCATGTAGTGAGTGAGGATGAGTTTGATTTTATTCTAGGAGAATTGGTTAAGGAATGATGAATTATGAGCCTAGAAAAATAATGGGAATTTTCAGAGCAAAAATACGAATTTTTACCCACTAGGGGTATTTTCGTAATTTACTGTTGGGACTGATAATTTGCACCACACTGAGGGACATTAAGTTAATTTGGGTGCAATTGAGGTATAGAAACTGAAAAGAATTAAATTGGAGTTTAAACGGACCCGTTAGGAATTTAATCGGGTGATAAGACGAATTAGGCCAATACCGGGTTTAAATAGTTACCAGTGCATTTTGCATTCCATATCATGCATTGGTAATCTAAATTAATTTAATTTTGATTTAGTACCAACTTGGTGAAACTCTCGATTTTGTATTGTGTCAAGGTGGTGAGTCCTCCGATAAAGGCAAGGAAATTGCATCCGAGGACCAGTAGACAGAGTGCTTCGAAAGTCTGCATTCTAGACATAGTGAGTAAACTTACTGTCATTTTAATTATCTAGGGTGGTTTTTAGATGCTTTCATGAATTCTATGGAAAAAGGAATTTAAAAAGATAAATTTTCATGTTTTATGAATAAATGAGTTTCAATGAAATTAAATTATAAATTGTTTTGAAATTAATAGTGATTTTGAAAAATAGAGTACACGGAGACTGTTAATTGTGGCAATTTGATTGTTTAAATTAACTGGCTTATGATAAATCGAGCATGATTGGCTAGTTGGCAATTGTATTGAAATGCGAATTGTTTGGTTACCTTGAAAAACTACGAATTACAAAATTGCCATATCATGTTATTGAGTTTTATTATATGGTGGATTATATATTAATTAATCACTGCAGTAGGGGGTTTCTGTGGACCAGCCTTTTAGAGGGGCACGGTAAACCCCATTATATTCTTACCTCGAACGGAGAGGCGCGTAGGGTATCTCCTGGGGTAAAGTTTAGGGTTCACTTCACGCTAAACCACCACGTGAGGGGGAACTCAGCCAACGCCAAGGAACGGCTATGTTTTCAAAACAAAAACATGATTTATGTGAAATGTGAATTTTAATAGCCTTGGCGGTCTCGGTAGGATGCCTCGGCCAAGGTGTCCCCGAGAATGGATTTATGGCACAAGCCTAGATTTTTATGAGATTCATAAGCCTCTTTACGTGTTTCGAATAAAATGTGTTCTAATGCTATAACACAGTTTATGATGATTTACTTTATTGTCTCCATGTACTCAACTCTAGATGTTTAGGATGATGTTTGTTTACTCATTGAGATTTTATAATCTCACCACCCTCCTTTCCACCCATTTCAGGTTCAATATAGACTGTAGATAGCTGATCTCATCGAGGACTACAGTGGGATCTGCATTTTCCAAACCGTAGGTTCAAAGTCCTCTTTACTTTTGTTTATTCGGGGGCACTCTTGTTATTGTAAATTAAATTAAATATTTTGGCTTACTGTATTTAAGTATGTATAAATTTATTTAGCTTTTACGTTATAAAAATTATTCACGTATAACTCTATAAATATTGTTTTATAAGAAAATAGAATATTTTACTTAATATTTCTTTTATTTTCTTATTATATTCAAATAACCATAATTTCGTTTTAAATGAAGATTTTAGACTTTTAAACTCATTTTGAATATGAATTGTGTGTTTTGTACTTGTACATTACGTTTTAGCCAGTTTTAAGATTTTTGAGAAAAATGACCAAAATACCCTTGTGAGACGAAAAATTAATATTTTATTTGTTTAAAGTTGGAAACAGCTTAAAATATTTTAGAACATGGTATTTGACAATGGTTGCTCACAAGGGAACAGAGAAACTGATAGTAAAGCCTTGCGGGGTTTCGGGTTGACATTCCGGGCAATAAGTGTCTACCGGGACACCGCGGCGGTTGTCACGGGCTCGAGGGGAGTACCGGGTCGTGACAAATTGGCTATTTCTTTCAATTTTTCTTTTTCCTCTTCTGAACTTGATGAATCACTATCAAACCATGATGCTGGCACCATTGCTCTTTTTGGTTTTTTCTTTTTCTTTAAAGTTTCTTCTTTGAGTAATGGGCATTCTGATCTAAAGTGTCCTGATTTTTTTGCATTCAAAACACATCATCTCATCTTTCCTGCTAAAATCACCCTTGTGTTTATTTTTCCAAGAGGGACCTTAATCCTTCTTGTAATTTTTTCTTTTAAACTTTTTACCTTTTTGTCCCATTAACTCTTTAAAACATCTGACCATCATGGCTTGCTCTTCATCATCATCACTTGATAGCTCTTCTAATTCCTCTTCAAGTAAACTAATCTTGAGTGCCAAATTTTTCTTCTTCTCTTTGGCTCTTTTCTTTTCCTTTTCTTTTTTTTCTTTCATTTCAAGTTCATGTGTGACGAGTGAGCCACAAAGTTCATCAAGTGTGATGACATTGAGATCTTGGGCCTCTTGAATAGCTGTGACTTTGGGTTTCCAACTCTTGGGAAGACATCTAAGTAATCTTTTTATTAGCTCATGTTCATAAATGGTTTTACTAAGTTGATTAAGCTTGTTTGTAATATTCATAAACCTATCAAACATGGTAGTGACATTTTCACCCGGTTCCATTTTAAACATTTCATAATTATGGGTGAGTAAAGCAATTTTGGATTCCTTTACTTGTGTTGTCCCCTTATGAATAACTTCAAGTTTTTTCCAAATCTCTTTAGCTATTGTACAACTAGAGAGTTTGTTAAATTTTAAAGGAGTAAGTGCACAATAAAGGGTGTTAATGGCTTTAAAATTTGTTTGGACCTTTTTGACTTCAGCCTCAATCCACTCAACTTTAGGCTTGAGCATTTTCTCACCAGCGACAAAACTAGGTGAGGTGGGAATATAAGGTCCTTCCATAATAGCATCCCACATTTCGTAGTCAAAACCTTTAATGCATATGGACATCCTAGTGCTCCAATATGCATAATCTGATCCATCAAAATAAATGAGGCTTATTTGTGGATTGACCCTCAGCAACAACTGACTTTTACAAAGTCATGTGGATCTTCCCTAAGGATGTTAAGCCTTGAAATTGAGGGTATGGCACGGATACCACTTGTTGGTCTCGTTGGAGTGCTAGAGGGGATGAATAATATTAAAAAATTTTTGTTCAGCCCTTTAGAGCTTGAAGAGCACTTAATCAACTAGATGAAAGGAAGGACTAGAACTTGTTAGAATAACAAGACACTAAGTTAGGAAGGGTAAAGAGAAGTGGACAATGCAAGAGTATTTATAGTGGTTCGGTCCCCTTGACTTACATCCACTACCTTGATATTCCAATCAAGGATTTTCAACCCAATTTAACTGAACTAGTGGAATTAATAGCTTCCATTAAGCTTTTAGAAGGTAAGCTTCTAACCCAAGATTTAATCCCTTATAACAATCTTTAGAGTGCTTCCCACACTCTAATTTCCCAAGAAAGATAAAAAAAAGAAGTAAAACTAAGTACCTTTACAAGTCTAGATAGATTACAATGACGCTCAAACACTTTTTCTAGATTTAAAATGAAGAATAAGTGTTTTTAGTAAATAATATTTGGCTTTCTGCTCAAAGTAACTTTTTTCCCTTCAAATTTACTTTCTTTGACCGTTGGAGCTTCCATTTATACTTAGGGAGTCAGATTTTTCTGTTGGAGACAGTGTTTAACTATTAGAAACAACTTTGATGCACTTCCAGCCGTTATTTTGTCCTTTAGTGTTTAAATTAGAATAGGCGACAAACTTCAGCTAATTGGTTATAGGCAGCTCTAACCGATTACAACTTTTTTGCCTTGCACTATCCTGCTGTTATGTTCTTTGCTCTAACCAATTATAAGAGGCTCTAACTGATTACAAACTTTCTATTTTCACTTCTCTTCACAACAGTCTTCCTTTAATGGGTTAGTTTTTCCCTTAACTGATTGAAGTTTTTCTTCCTTTAACCATAATTATTTAAAACCAGCTTTAATTGACTAGAAGATCTTTGAATTTTGAACTTCGCCATTTTAGCTCCCTTCAACGATCAACTATATTTTCAAACTTGTTTTTGGCGCTTGAAGATAGTAGGACCTTATGCTCTAATCGATTAACCAGACTTTTTAACTGATTAATATATTTCTGTTTTGCTTCAACATATCACACAGCCATGCCTTAACTGATTAAGGTCCCTTGATAATCAGTTACTAGGGTTCAGTTTTTGTTCATTTTTTGCTCTTTCCTTATTAACTGATTAACTCTTCATTAAACTCAACAAGCTCCTTGACTTACTTTTAATTAATAGCTTTGTTAGGGGTATAAGATTAAATCCTGCACATTTAAATGGTGAAGTTAGACATTAATGATTGAAGAATGTTTTGTTATCATCAAAAGCATATGGAGTCAATTGTTTATATTATGCAAAGTATGTTTTCCATGAATATATGTGAAATTATATGCTTATCTTTATGGAATTGGTTATGTGATGTTATGTGTATGGTTGATGTGCAAGAGGCTTGCCTAGGTCAAGTGGTAGGGCGGTTCAATAACCTCAAATATTCAAATGAGGTTTTTTTTTTATTATTGAAATCAAGAAAATGAGGGGAAGAAAGAGCAAATGAGGAAAGAAAATTCATAAGTGGATATTATAAAATGAAAAAAAATTAATTTTAGATCCAGAAAAAATAACGATTGCAGAAATAGTTGAGAATTAATAACATTATGAGAATTGAAAAGTGATAAAAAATTGAGATTTATTAGGCACATAATTAGAGAAGTGTGAAAATATGTCATTTTATTAATTATTTTGACTTTTACATATTTAAATAGAAAATGAGATAAATAGTTGAGAATCAATACAGATGTGGAAGTGAAAGAAAAAAAATATTTATTAGGTGAGAGAATAAGTAGATATTTTATTAATTATCTTAATTTTACATATTTTTAATATAATTAATTATATTATTATTATTATAAAATTATGGAGTTATGAAAATTTGGAGCCTAAAGCCCTTGCTTTGGTGGCCTTATCCCAAAGTTGCCCTTGTCAAGTAGGCTTCACTTACTTGGTCCTTGCACGCACCAGTCATGGCCTATGATTGGGTCGTGACAATTAATTAGAATTCTAAGGTGCAAAACTTGGTACTTACAATTATTAGGGTAGGTACGAACTTATTTTTGTTTGATTGAGTATCCAAATGTGGGTTTCCATATTGGATTTGGAGCTCCTAATTGGATCTCCAAACTAGATCTAGAACTTTGCTCGTTCATCAAGGCATAATTACTCCTAATTCATGGCTAAGACTCTTGTTTGCAAGAAATTCTAGTAGTTATTTTCAGATGAAAGAACATTAGAAAGGAAAAAGAAAGGATTTTCCAAATTTTTTATGTTTGGTCAAATGAAGAATGGAGAGGATATTTTTAATTGATGTTAGGTGGAATGAACGGTTGAATTTCAATAAAATAAACCTATATTAATGAAAAATTCAATAATTATCTCACAATTATGTGTAAATTCCTCATCTTTTTTAATTCACTTGGTTTGAATTGTAACTTAATTTAAAATTGGCTTATGTAATGAAAAAGCCCT
Organism: Theobroma cacao; assembly: GCF_053813885.1. NCBI lineage: Eukaryota > Viridiplantae > Streptophyta > Magnoliopsida > Malvales > Malvaceae > Theobroma > Theobroma cacao. Next base: position 28,901,109 of record NC_142643.1, read on the forward strand.
TAAACTATGTCTAACCATACAACTAATTGCCTATTCTTTTAGGGTATAATATATAAAAAGGTCCCTAATCTATTCAAGAAAATTTAAATAAGTCCTTATACTTTTATTGCATTCAATCAAGTCCTTGTATGTTTACTTTGAGCCAAATAAGCGTTTATATTTTTATTTTGAGTCAAATAAACCCTTATAATTAATGATTGACTTAGTCAAAATGTAAATTATCATTCTATGCCGCATGGCGCTGACGTGACATACTAACATATCATAATTGATGATGGTGTGACATACTAATTTGGCATGATAATATGACTATATGATATTTTTTTTCTCTCAAAGTCAGGTAAGTGTCATATGGATATGAAATGACAAGTGGTATTTTGATTAGCGACAATTAATCAATTATTAGTCATAAAACCTTATTTAATCCAAAATAAAAGTGCAAGGGCTTAATTGAATACATTAAAAGAATAAGAATTTATTTGAATTTTCTTTAATAGTTTAAGGGCTTGTTTGGGTAATATGTCGTCTTTTATTGTGTCCAATAAATCCTTATTCTTTTATTGTATCCACACAAGCTTGTAAGCCTAACGGAAAATAAACTGTTATAAGATTTAATGCTAGTTAGTATTTTCTATCCACATGGCATATGATATGACTTGATTATGTGGTCCATTCTATATCAGTTGTCATGTCACCACATTAGCTATCACGTGACCACATCAGTTATTACATCATATGTCAAATGGGTAAAAAATACCAATTGACATTAAGTCTAATAGATGTTAATTTATTATTAGCACATTAAGAGTTTGTGTAGGTACAAATCAAAAGATAAAGGTTTGTTTAGATACAAAAAAGAATAAAGGACTTAGTTTCATAAATGGACATAGTTCAAGGGTTTTTTTAGTACTTAAGCCATTAAAATTTCCCTTCATATTTTCTCCATTCTAAATAAGTGTTTTACAATGGTTGTTACTCTCTCTCTTTCAAATTGAATATTCACTTTTGACTTAGTATGAAAATTAAGAAAAATGTACTAAATTTCGTACTTTGAATAGTTTTTTTTAAATGTATAACAATTATAAACCATAGTTATAATGTAAAGAACTAAAAATATTATTAAAAGTTAATGTGAAATATAAAAAAAAAATTGTTAGTGATGGAAGGAAACTGCATATAGTTTTGAAACAGACTAAAATGGAAAGATAGACATTCAATTTGAAATACATAGCATTATTTTTTGTCTTAATTATTTATACATGTTTTTCTCTTAAGTTTTGCATGGTAGGATGAAAAGTGGGAGGATGGAAAAAGGGTGACTATAAAAGTGAAAAGAAAAATTATCTTCATTGCAAGAGAAAAGTGAGAGTCGAGAAAATAGGCTAGACTACCATTTTCTATCATTATTTACAAAAACAAATCATTCCAAGTTGGAAAGATTAAAGGAGAAAAAATGTGAGAGATAGGAATCAAATGTTGCATATTTACAAAATTATCTATCCTTATTATATTTTACTTTTTCCTTTTTCCTTTTTTATCTTGACTTACAAAAGGATAATGGTAAAATAATATAACTTTTATTTTCTTTCTTTTCATTTTTCAACTTGACTAAGTAAATGGATGTAAAGGAAAGGCATAATATACAAAAAAGCTCATAAACTATTCAAAAAGATTCAAATAAGTTTTTATACTTTTTTTGAATTCAATCAAATCTTTGTACATTTTATTTTGAGTCAAATAAGCCTTTATGACTACTGATTGATATAGTCAAAATGCTATTTGTTATTCTATGTTGCGTAATATTGATATGACATGTTAAAATATCATAATTAATTATATGCTGAAATATCATAATTGATAATAACACGACATATTAATTAGACGTGGTAATATGATAATGTGATATTTTTCACTATCCACATTAATGTCATGTCAATGCTATATGGATATAAAATGATAAGTAACATTTTTGTTAATGGTAATTAGTCAATCATTAGTCACAAAGATTTATTTGACTCAAAATAAAAGTATGAAATTTAATTAAACGTACTAAAAAAAACTTATTTAAATATTCTTGAATAGCTTAAGAGCTTATTTGAACATTATATCTAAATAAAAACAATTTTATCATCCACTTTTTCATCTTTCTTACCAAGCATATCAATGAAAAAAAAAAATCTTTTTCATCTTTTCACTTTTTTCCTCCTCTCATTTTTCATCTTTTCATTTTTCTATAAACTTTACCAAGCAAAGACTTAATCCACTTGCGGAGAAAAAAATAATAAATAAATTCACTAATAAAAAAGAAAATAATGATGCTTTATAGCTTTTCGAGATGGATTTCACAAGAGAAAAAGGAATATTTATATTTTTTCAAGTAGGAGTCTGATTGGTTTGACTTTTTTTTAATTTAAAAGCTATTATAAAGCTCTTATAAAAAATAATAGCTTTTAAAATTAAGTTAAAATTGTTTGGTAAATTTTTTTTTATAAGTTTTTTTTTATAAGTTATAATGTTAGTTAAAATTATTATAAAAAGGTATTTTTTTAGAGGATAATATTATAATTATTTTTAATAGATGAGAATATTTTTAAAATAAAAATAAAAAATTTCTAGTATTTTTAAAAAAAGAGAAAAAAAAACTCTTCACAAGAGCTTTTCCTGAAGCACTTTTTTTTAAAAATTTTATTTTTAAAAAAATTACTTTTTTTAAGAGTTTATCAAAATTTATATTTGACATGACTTTTACTTTTAAGAAATAGATAAATTGAAAAAAAAGTCAAACCAAATAAGCACTAGATCGATTTTAGGATGTATAATTGTTCTTAAAAAAATATACAAAGGAAAAATGTTTTACATCCCTCTCATATGTAAAACATTTTACATTAAGTTACCTAATTTTTTTATTAACTCATAAAATATTTTATATTTATAAAAATTTTTCCTCTACGAAATAAAAGAAGGCTGAAAATTTTTTGGAAAAAGTTTTTGGGTCTTACAAGAGCCTTATTATTAATTTTCCTCAAATAATGTCTTAAAAACAAAAAAAAAAAAAAAAAAAAAAGAAGAAGAAGAAGAAGATGAAGAAGGCCTCCAACGGAAAGCTTTAATGGGTCCTACATACGTCCTTAGCTATCCGCACGCGTCATTCCCCTTCTCCAATAATATTTAGAAGCACTCTGTCTCGCATTGTTTCAATTCAAAACTGAAGACAACAAGAAAGTAGAAAAAGCTAAATAGATTCTCTTGCCGGAATATTCTTTTGTTTTTTCAGGTTAGATTCCTTTTCCTAATTTTGATGAAGAAAAAGGCATTCGATTTACTGTACGACATTCGATTTACAAGAAATATTTTTTTTTTCATTTTTGTTTCAAAAGAAGCTGCACTTTTTTTTTAGTGGACAATCGGTTCAGTTCCTGTTAGGTTACCGAGAAAGTAAAGGAAAATTGAAGGAAAAAGGAACTTTGAATCAATTGTATGTTGGTGCAAAACAAGTGCTTTAGTCAGCTTAGTTCGGTAAAGAGTAGTATTTATTTTTGTTGGTTTTGAATGTTGAAAATGGTGTTGTTTGATAGAGGATAAGTTATTTTTCCATGCGTATAGTTTCTCAGTTTGAAGGTTACTCTTGATAGAATATTTTAAATAAAATTCAGTGTAGTTAAAATATTATTAATGCATTCAGGTAATGCTTTTTTAATTTTTTTTTCTCATCATTTGGGTAGGTTACCCTTTCTCTTATGTCATTCTCTTCTTTGCCCTTAATAGATGTGAAATTTCCGTACAAAATCACTTATCTCCTTTGCAAAAACCTCAATCAAACAGTTTTTAGTTTGTCAGTATTTATCATAGGGATATTGGAATTACATATTTTTTGGCATTTAATTTCAATGGCATTTCTAACATTTTTCGTAGTGTGATTTTAGTATCTTAAAAATTTTAGTTGGAACAATTCGATTACATGATTTTCCTTTTATCAAAGTATCACCTTAGCATTCATTTCTCTTACATCATCTCCTTAGCGTTGAGATGGATCTTGAAGCGACCAATTTAGCTCAGTTCTTAAGCAAGCTTTATAGAAGAAATCTTGTGTTACCTGATTTGTTTTTCCTTATTATCTTCTTCAGTTACCAAATACACAATTGTTGCTTTTCAAGAAATTTTGATTTCTAGATGAAGCTTAATAGGTAGGCAGTCGCTAGTACATTAATGAATTGCTGATTTTTGCAGGAAGTGAAACAAAAAAAGGCTTAGATTTTAATACAAAGCATTGTTTGTGTTTGTGTGTTGTCATGCATCTTGTCCGTGAGAATCTATTTATTGGAAACATAGGGGATGCTGCTCAAGTTCTGCAAAATGATAGCGCAGAGATCACACACATTCTATCAGTTTTGAGCTCTGCATCAATATCATTTTTCTCTGAATGGCGCAGTGGTCTCACAATCCCTACCAAGGAAATTAAAAAGGTTTTTGTAGGAGGGTCTGGTGGTGCTGCAGCTTCTGGGGATCATGTAGATGATGCTTCTAAGAGTTCTTTGTCACCCCAGAAGCTGTTGTACTTGTTGGAATATGCAGGAAAGGATTTAAAGCTGGTGAGAATGGCAGTGCCAATTAGAGATATGGAGAGTGAGAATTTGTTGGATTACCTAGATGCATGTTTTGATTTTATTGATCAAAGCAGAAAAGAGGGATCTGTTTTGGTGCATTGCTTTGCTGGAGTGTCAAGAAGGTATGATCCTTCCTTTTTCTCCTCAGGCTCTTAATATCATCTTCTGATACTATTTCCAATTAGGCTAATTTACTTGGAATACTAGTTTGAGAACAGATGACTGCAGAGAACTTTGGTAAATAACTTTTCTGTTCTGCTCAATGACCACCAGGAATTTTCTTTTATTTTGTTCTTGATTTTTTGGATTCTGTAAACTAAAAGTGTACAAGTTTTGATGGTCTGTGTTTGTGTTAGTTTTTGCTTCTGTTTTTCTTTTTCCGCATATAATCTTTTTAAAATTCACCAATAACTTAGCTGTTAAAATTTTGATTTTTAACATAAACATAAATCAATGCTATGGTTTTTCCTTCCACTCTTTCACATCATGCAAGTTTAGAAAACCATAATATGGCATCATTATTTTGTTCAAATGGTTGCAGAAGTTGCATAAAGGCTACTTCCTGTGGGCAAAAGTGCATCTTATATATTACTGTCAAATATTTTTTACTAGAAGCAAAAAGTTGGTTTATGTCACCTTGCCAACGTTTATCAGAAAATTTCCAGAACAAGCTTACACTGTAATAGCTTTTCCAGTTTTCTGAATTGTTAAGCCCTAAGGATTTGCACTGTTCTTTGCATGTGTTCGTGCAGTGCGGCTATTATTACAGCTTATTTGATGAGAACTGAGCAACTATCTCAAGAAGGTTTGAACAAATCTGCTGTTTTTTTGGGAGTAATGTGGGTCCAAATTTGGTACATGCTGGCAGCTTTTTTATCACTTTTTTATTTTTGGATGTTAGGATGCATTATATATATATGTATGTATGTATTTGTTTACTTATATTTATATTGAACTTATACATTATCCTCTTGTTTCTTTTCCCCTCTTGCATTTTCATTGTTGCAGATGCCCTTGAATCTCTAAGACAAACCTGTGAGTTTGTTTGCCCCAATGATGGGTTTTTAGAGCAGGTAATGCAAAGGAATACTGTAAAAATTAAGTGATATAGTTTTTCAGGTATTTCGTTGTGGCTATATGGTTCTAGATTCTGACTTTTCTCAAAAGTTCCAATTTTCTTTGCATTGCAGTTGAAAATGTTTGAAGAAATGGGTCACAAGGTTGATCACAGTAGCCCAGTATACAAGCGATTTCGCCTAAAAGTGTTGGGTACATTCCCTCTCTCTCTCCCCTCTTAACCTTTTTATTTCATTTTGCTTGACCTTTCCTAACATTTCTTGAAGTTATAGGATAGATATGATTTTTTATTTTAAACTTTGTTGCTCTGGTTTTTTGGTCTATTCTAGCATCTTGAGTTGAGAAACATTAAGAGAAGAAAGCCATCAACTTTAGCAGATTCTGGGGTGGTGATGGCTGTATAAAAGAACTATTGAAGGCTGAGTAACAATGGAAAGTCATAGTCAAACTGGTTTTGCATATTTGTGGTAAGACTGGCCATGATCCAACCCTCAACTGTGGCTGTCTCACCTAAATTAAGGCATTTACTATCTAAATAATAAGTTAATGACCCATGAAGCGTATGTTAAAGCATTTTTGGTTGTAGAGGGCTCAGAAATATTGTAAACGGTGGAAGTAAAATGTCTTACCTCTTAGGGAAGAAGGATTACATCCCTATCGAAGGCTTTAGCTTCTGAGCTACTATGTGCTATGGTTAAGTGGTCTGATGAAAAGTAGGATATTTTAAAGGTCTTGAGAAGTTCAAGGTGTGTGTTTTTGTAGGATCAGTTAACCATATACTTTCTCAATTAGGATGTAGGAAGCATGAAAACCCTTCATGGCAGAAGGTTCAGAAGAAAAAAGCATAATCTGATCTTGTAGTTGGAGGGCAGAAAACTTAGTTTGCAAATTATTTCTTAGTTTGGATGCTGCACCTCACAATAGTTTAAAATATGAAGCTCATATAGAGAACTCGGAATAGGTGATTGAAGAACAGAAATAGGTGCAATGGTGGTTGGATTCTTATTCTGAATGAAGTTGGATGTCTGTTGAAAGGGTTCATGGAGATATAACTGAACCAAATAAATTTGGTGAGTCATGAGTGGGAAATAGTTATTTTGGGGTCACCCTTAACATTCCCATCTAATTTAGGAAACAATATGCTGACAATATGTGGATGTTTGCAGATCTGAGAAAAGTATACTTCCCTGAAGTCGGCTTAACAACCTTTTTTGTGCTTTGTTCATCTAAAATGTTCATGATGATAGGGCCATGGTTAACTTTTTCCTACTTAGGAAGGAATATGCTGACAGTGATGTGAATGTTTGCAGATCTGAGAAAAGTATACTTCCCTAAATGGGCTTAACAACCGTATCGATACATTGTTCCCCTATATGGTCCAGAAGTGGGTCTGGTATGCCTGAGAATTGACTTGACAGGCCTCTTACAGTCAGTTCATCCTGTCTCAAAACATTTAGGTAGGATTTATGTTAACTCTCATAAACCAGAATCCATCCATCACTGCACATGCATATAAAAATTTGTTCTTTTCCATTTCTTAAGTATAAGCTAATGAGATGTCTGATTATCTAAACAAAAACATACCATTTTCTTTGGTCTTCTGTTTTGCTGTTTCCCAAAGTTTGTCCACTACAATATCAGGAGTCACCTATTTTTACTTTTACTTTTATATCCCTTGATATAACGCAGTCATTCCTCATTGAGGGAAAATATGTAAAATGTGATAGTCCACTGCATTTATTATTGTTTTTTAACTTTTTGTATTTAAAATAGGTCTTCAGATTGTGGGAGGGCGAGGCTAATTGTCAAAAACTTGGCAACTTGATGGCTAAAGTTTTATTTTTCAAATGACAATGGTTCATTTCAATGCTTGACATGCAATTATGGACATAGAAATGGGGTTTGGGAATGGACACAATGAATTTAATTAACAGAATATACCTGTCATCATCTCTATCCTTTTTAGTGTTGAAATTGCACCTTAGTTGTTGCTCTGCCCTTTGGACCAGAGTTATTTCTTCGGATTTCCTTTATTTTTCAAAGATGAAAATATCAACCATGCTAGGCCATAAGCATACTAAGCATATCTTAATAAATCTCCAATCACCTTCATTGGTGTTCTGTTAGTGCCCCCTTGAAGTGTCTTGGTTTTGCTTTGTTTCTTGTGAACGAAAAATTGACCTGAAGAAGATGAACTTTTTCCTTTTTTGTTTTGCTTTTGAGTTCCATCCTTTGGTTCTGTTGGCAATTATGGTCAAGTTTAATCAAAAACCATCTTAAATTAAATTGAACCCAATGTAGCTAGTTTATTTGCCAATCCGTCAAGCTATTTATCAATCCATTCATCCAAGAGAAAATGAGGGAGGGAGAAAAAGAAAGAAAGTTTCCAGTTGTACTTAGCTCTAGACAAGAACCATTCTATTTTTCTATCTTGGAAAGCACAGAGTTGCTTTCAACCATTAAGAATCAACACATTTTCTTAATCTTCTGCACCACTCTGGCAGTGGATGCTGTGCTTTTGATTATATTGTTCATTATGTGTACTAAAGTTATCAGAGTGTTAATGGTGGGGAAAAGTGACAACTTGAATGCGGTATATATTATATATGACTGGTGTATAAGTAGTCCATGTCAGGCTTGTAGGAGATGGTAAGATGGTTGAGGTGTCCAGTTCAGTTTATCAGATTCTGTTATCTCATATGAGAGAGGTGTCGATAATTTGTTTACTCCAGATTATTTTCAAGTTCTTTCTTTCTAGAATAGTTAGAGTCGTAGGAACCTACATATTGGTTGAGACTGGTTAGTTAATTATAAATTTCAATTATTTTGTTTAATAATCATTAATCCGTTATCATATGTAAGCACTTGAATATTCAGTTCTGCTTTTGGTGCATTTTGGGGTTATTGGATGTTCTTGGTTATGCTTGTTTGTTTGTTTGGGCTATTATTATTATTATATAAGTGGCTGTGGTATTGTTTTGGTTTTTCCATACTAGTAGTCTCCAATCCTTATATATCTGTCCCTTCAGGGCAAGGTATGATGAATTATAGAATTCCATTTACTCTATGCTATTAGTGCCTCAAGATCTGGATCGGTCATCATCTATGCAAATGGACTAAAAGTGTTAGTAAATACAATGTTGAATGAAATTATCAGTCTCTAATTTGCTTTTATAGATATTCTTTTGGGCTGGCATAAGTCAGCTTTTACTGTTTTTCCCTTGTATGCTTCAATGTTTAGTATTTTATGTCTGATTTTTAGGATGATACCATACTAATATATAAAGGGACTGATTAAGTTTAGTATCACTAGTCAATTGACACCAACTCAGTTTCTGAATTTACATAAAAATAAAGAATGGTTTGTCCTTCACTTTTTTCAGAAATGAGGGACTGCTTGAGTCCCTTTCTTGTAAGTTTCATTACTTGCACTTAGAAAAAAGGTTACCCTTTTTATTTTTTAGAAACTAGTACCCATTTCTTCTTTTTAAATACAGTGCCGTGCTTAAGCTCAGCTCAATTAAAAAACTTGAGAAGCTTGACTGAGCTTTATTATTATTATTATTTTGTACACGAGCTTAATTTGAAAAATAATCGAGCTACTCAAGCTTGATCCGGTTGGGCATGATTGTCATTAACTTCAGTTTGGAGCTAAAAACTCAAGTCAAGCTCGTGCTTGACCTCAAACTCAAAGTTCTAGTAAAATCTAAAAATATGTAATAAATTTAATATTTTATTTATATATGAATTAAATATTAAATATTGTTAAAAAAATTCACAAGCTTGGTAACACTCATGATCCGCTTAGTGGGTGTCAACAGTCTAGGAACCTTTAGTACTTTCTCGAGCATGGAGCTTTCTTTGACATTCTGTTTTCTTTATTTTTTTTAACCTTTCTTTTTTGTTCATTGTCAGCAATTAGACTGAAAACTGAAAGCAAATAGAAATTCCTTTTTCATGAGTATCATCTTTGAGATAGGTGCATGTGTATCATACTGTCAGGTGATTGTTATAACCGTGGAGAGAAAATAGACAGTTCTAAATTAGGTGCTGATCCTGGCTTGCCTACTGAAAGTTCCTCTGTTATGGAAGCACCTCCAAAAGAAGGAACTAATCGTACTGCATACCGCTGCAAGAAATGCCGAAGAGTTGTGGCATTGCAGGAGAATGTTGTTGATCATATTCCAGGTGAGGGTGAGACATCTTTTGAGTGGAATAAACGGAGAAGTGGTAACCCTTTCAACAAGTCTGTTCAAACCGAGTGTTCATCAATATTTGTTGAGCCCTTGCGGTGGATGACAGCAGGTGAGAAAACATTTTCCCAGAAATATTCTATTTTGAGTTTATCATGTTTGTTCCCAAAGCATATATGATCTATTGCTTTGGAGTTTTCATCATTTGCCAAGCCGATACTTGGTGTTGACCATACTTCACCTCGTTTTGTCCAAGATATGTAATTTGTTTTCCACCTAACTTCACTTTAATTGATGAATTTCCATGTCACTCAGTTGAGGAAGGTGCAATAGAGGGGAAGTTGTCATGTGCTCATTGTGAAGCTCGGTTGGGTTATTTCAATTGGTCGGGCATCCAATGCAGTTGCGGAAGCTGGATCACCCCTGCCTTTCAGCTGCACAAAAGCCGGGTGGACATCAGCACTGTGTAGAGCTCAAGTGCTTGCTGGTCTTTCCAACAAGAATTATTGAATTATAGAAGAAAAATGAGGTGTTAAAAGGTCCTCATGTTGGTTTATCTGCTACCTCTACAAGTTTGAGAGATTGTATGAACGCAGTCTTGCGTTGTGGTGCACAGTCGAAGTTGTAATTTGCATTTTGGCAATTCTTAGTTTTAGATTATGCTGTGGTGAGGCTTTCTATAATTAAGATTTTTACTTTTCAGCGTGAAACATCTTTAAAACGATTTCAATGATAAATAATATTATCTAGGGCAAGCTAAAGACCTGCTGTCAGTATTCTCACTTTTAGAATACACTTTTAGTTAGGGTTGTCAACAGGGTACTCGGTAATTTTGAAATACCCTATCCCTAACTCTATTAATATGTACGGTGTTCAAACTTTATTATTATCCGATTATTTTTAAAGTTTCTTATTTGAACTTGAATATTAAAACTTTACTCACTATTCCTTAATTGTCCAAACTCGTTTAAATATCCATTTGTGTAAAAAAAAATTATTTACCACATCAGGGGTGTCAGAAGCTTAGAACTTTAGTCAAGATTGACATAGTGCTTATACTTGTGTATTGAAGACTAAGCTAGCTTAATTTTGAGTTGCAGTGAATATAGGGGAAGCGTAAAGACAATTTGAAAAGAATTAGAGTTGGGAGAAATAAGAAGTTTATTATTTCTGAAAGCAAATACCTAAGATCCAAGTAAATAATTAAATTGCTTGATGAAAATAAAAGACTACCTAGGGTGGTTATTTATAATGGAATAGTCCATCTAAACCAAAATTTACCTCTAGGATTGTGGATGAAAGTTGGTCGAAAAGTTAAGTTGCGATCTTATCGTTTTGAACAACTTTAACTAGAATTTACTTGTGATGCATGTGTCTTTGTCACTCACTATGCTCAATAGAACTCCCCAATACTTGACAATGTTGGTCATGAAGAGCTTTACGGCCTCCATTGTTGAACACTCATGGCTTGTAGTGATGAATATTACATACTTAAAGAAATGGTCTACAATTATCATGATGCATCCCAATCCATTCACCATAGGAATGCTCATGATAAAATCCATGCTCAAACACTCCCATGGTCAGCTTGGAATTGGCAGTGGTTGTATTAACCTTGTGGCCTTCCTTTGTTTAGACTTGTCTTAGACATGTTCGTACATATGTCTCCATATTCTCACGTAATTACAGCCAATAGTACCCCTGTCTTACTAGTGTCAACGTACAGTGCATCCTTGGATGCCTCGCCCAAGTCGAGTCGTGACACTTATTAAGTATCTCCTTTCGAATCTTGCCATAGGATGGCACATAAAGTCTCGAGCCCTTGGTGTTTAATAACTTTTTTTGAACCTAAAACCTTCTAGTCCTCTTTTCCTTGACATAGTCCATTAGTGTTTGTGCTACCATGTCATGCGATAGCCCTTCTTTGATGTGATGCACGAGTTTGCCTTGGCTGTGGCCTTACAACTAAATGTGTTTGCTAGTGAGTTAGTCATCCTTGGTTTATACTCAAGTTGATAATCAAATTATTTCAAGAAATCTCATCACCATGATTGTTTTTTGTTCTGAAAGTAAAATGTGGCTACATTGTCGATCATAACCACAAAAGGTGTTTCGAGAAGATAATGTCTCCACGCGCGAAGACAATGTACCACAACAATCATTTCTTTCTCTTGGACTTTGTACCTCTTCTTTGTGTCATTGAGCTTATAGCTTTCATAAGCCACAAGATGTCTTTGCATTAGTACACCTCCAATACCAAAGTCTGAAATGTCTGTGTGCACCTTGTATGGCTTGGTGTGGTCTAGTAGTGCTAGAACTGATTCTACGCACATAGCCTTTTTAAGTGTGTTGAATGCTTGTTGACTTCGTGTGCTCCACTTCCAAGTGATACCTTTTCTTAACATGTCGGTGAGTGGTGCGGTGATCGAAGAGTGTGTTCTCATGAATCTTTTATAATAGTTTGCAAGACTTAAGAATGAACATAGTTCTGTTACCTTTGTGGGTGAATCCCACTCAAGTATGGCCTTAATTTTATCCATATCCATTCGAATAGTACCACCTCAAAAAATGTGTCCCAAGAAAGGGATTTCTTTCATTCTAAAAGAACATTTTTCTTTCTTCACAAGCAGCTCATGTTCTCTTAGTGTTTCCATTACTAGCCTAATGTGTTCTACATGCTTCTCTAACATCTTTAGAGTAAATAACTATGTCGTCCAAGTAAACAACCACAAACTTATCTGTTGGTCCCAAATAAATGTGCTAGAGGGGGGGTGAATAGCACTTTTGTCTCTTATTAAACTTGATTTCGAATTAGGGGCAAATTGAAGGTCAATGATGAGAAATTTGAAGCAAGATGAAGGAACGACTTAAAAAAGAATGAAAATAAAAAATAAAACAGAGGAGAAAATACTCAAAGATTTATAGTTGTTCGGTCAAATACCTACATCCATTACCTTGATTGTTCAACCAAGGATTTTCCAAACCAGATCACTAAAAACAGTGGAATTCCCAAGCTTCCACCAAGCTTTTACAATGACATTTCATAGGCTCAGCCACAACCTTTAACAATGATTTTTCACAGGATCAACCAAAACCCAAAATGGCTTTTCAAAGGCTCAACTACAACCTTTAACAATAGTTTTTAACGGGATTAACCAAAACCCAAGACTAACTTTTCTAAGGCTAAGTTAGAACCTACCATAACAACCAAGCTTGATCAACCCCGTAAAGTGCCTTGCACACTCTAAGTAATCAAGAAATGAAGAAAAGAGGAAGTACAATTGATCACCTTGCTAATCTAAGATGTACAAAGCTAAGCTCAAACACTTTTTCAAAGGATAGGAGTGAAACACAAGTGAAAAGAGAAGGTTTTTGGTCTTCTAAGCTCAAAATCACTTTGGATAACTTCTCTATCTTGTTTTTGACTATTGAAGAGGCTTTAAATACTTACAAAATCAATTCTGGCCGTTGAAGACAGAAACTAGCCGTTATTTTGTCTTCTAGTGCTTAATTCAAATTTTCTGGCAAAATGATCTTAGTTGACTAACTGCACTTTTAGTTGACTAAGTCGTTTTTGTCTTCTGATCTCAATTTCTGGCAGTGAGCACTTAGTCGACTAACTTCCTTCTTAGTCGATTAAGTTGTTTCTGTCTTGAAGTCCAGATTTCTGACAGTAGGCTCTTAGTCGACTAACTTACTTCTTGGTCGACTAAGTTTTTTCTGTTTTTGAACTAGCCATCTTCATTTTTGAGTTATTAATTTATTATTGACATACATTTTATCCTGCACACTCAAGTAGTAGAGTTAGATATAAATGAATGGAAATGTTTTATTATCATCAAAAACTTATGGAGCCAACATTCTTTTTTTTTTTATGATGACAAAACATTCCTTAATTAATAGCACAGTGTCTATTAGCTCTTTTTGTTCTGCACAAGATGAAGAATTTCTCCCCCTGAGTGTGTGCTCTCCTTTAATGTATGCATGATCTTTTCAAGTTATTTTGTTATCCAACTTAGCAGGTCAGTTAATTTTTTATCTATTTCTTAATGAAAATAATAAGCATTGATTTAGACATTTGACAGAGCATATTCATGAATTGTCTTACGAGCTTGCAGAGCTGCCAGTTATAAGTAACAAGATATTATCAATATTATTACCATCTATACCATCATTAGTATATTATCAACAAACCATATCCATTCTAGAATCAAATGTCATTAACAAGCCAACAAAGATAACATAAAAGCATAACAAAAGTAAGTCATTAGCATCCAAATCCTAACCATCAGCAATTATCACAGTAGAATGTCAAATCCTAACCATCAACAATTATCACAGCAGAATGTCATAAGTAACTAAGCATCACGCACATAAATTAAACATGATGACCTATCAAACTCTATTTAACTTAGTCTTCCTTAATAAGTGCATCAAGATTTCCTTTAATCTTTAAATCAAACTTTAATGAATGAGAATCATAAGCACTCATAGACCTAAGTCATACAAGCTTATAGATATAATTCAATAACTTCAAGAGTCAAGCTTGTGTCTATGTAAGAACAAATGTATAGGAGTTAAATCATTTCAAGAAATTGTCAAGGATTACTCAAATAATGTTCAAGCTTTTTTGATCATTTTGTCATAATCAAAACTATAATAATTTTAAAGCTAACATTATCAAGCAATGGTTGAAGTACCTTGTTCATTAAGGTGCAGAATGTTGCTAGTGCGTTTGTTAGGCCGAATGACAAGATGAGGAATTTGTACAATCTATAATTGTCACACATGTTGTCTTTGTTGGGTGAAGGCTAATCATGTCTCATATACAAATAAAAACGTAGCGAAAATACAATTAACAAATTGAATTACAGCTCACCCTTTTAAGATCTCTTCCTTGCCAAATTGAGTACAAAATTAAATTAATAAATAATATATATGATCATATCACTTTACCTAAATAATAAAGGTTAATGAATCTTTTGTTAAACCACCAAAACAGCCTTTAAAAAGCTAAACCACCTTAGCCTGATTGTTGCAAACCAAAGTTGTCCAAGGAATCCTTGTGCAACCTCTAATGGTAATCCACACCAATGAATTATAAAATCCTTCTTTAAAAATTGAGAATGTTATGCCTTGACAATGTGCTAGAAAATATGACATTCATAAACTCAAAATCCACACAAAAATTTGGTACTGAACACACAAAATAAATCAAGTAAATGAAAAATTATTATTTCTTCACACAAGGGGAGGCAAGGCAAAATGAATTTCAAGTGTGTTGTTTTTCTAAATTTTCAGCCATTCACTTAATTTTTGTTTAGAGGCTATAGCAAGGTATTTATACATTGGATTAATTTTAAACCCTAATTACAGAGCTATAATGTAATTGTCAATTAATCCAATAATTTAATTAAATAATTTAATTAAGTCCTGAAGAAGCCCAGTTAACTTAATTGTTTATCTTAATCAATAAGGCCCAATAACTTAATTAAACAGTTTAATTAATTAAGTCCAATAACTTAATTAAACAGTTTAATTAATTAAGCCCAATAACTTAATTAAACAATTTTAATCAATTAGGCCCAATGACTTAATTAAAGAATTTAATAAATTAAGTCCAACAACTTATTAAACAATTTTAATCAACTATCTGAAAAACTCATACCTTTTAATTTGATTAAGTCCAACTTAATCACCTTTCCCATTTTATTTTTAACATTCATTTTATGTGTGTGACTCATTATGCTTCTAACATGTTGGAAATGAACGTAATATATAATTCTTAAGTTAAACTATGAATTAGATAAATTTAAACTACTTTAAATTTATCATTAATCAAGTCAACTATGTCACCACTCGGAACTCCCATCAAACCCGTGACAACCGCCGCGACGTCCCGATAGAATTCATTACCCAGAATGTCAATTGAAACCTCGCAAGGCTTAACATCAGTTTTTTTTGCTTCCCCTGTGAGTATTAGTCACTAAAATTATGTTTTGAGAGATTATAAACTATTTTCAAATCAAAATAATAGAAAAATAATTTTTTTTCTCACAGGGGCATTTTGGTCATGTTTTCCTCAAAAATCTCGAAATCCGCTAAAAATGTAATATGCGAGTACAAAACACATAATTCATAATCAAAAATAAGTTTAAACATCTAAAACCTTCATTTAAAATGAAATTATGATTATTTGGATATAATAAAAAAAATAAAAGAAATATTCAATAAAATATTCTATTTTCTTAAAAAATAATATTTTTAGAGTTATACGTAAATAATTTTTTTATAGCAGCGTAAAAGCAAAATAAATTCATACATACTGTAATACAGTAAGTTAGAGTATTTCATTTAATTTACAATAACTAATAGGCCCCCCAAATAACTAAAAGTAAAGAAGACTGTGAACCTACAGTTTGGAGGATACAAATCCAATGATAGCCTCGATAAAATCAGCTATCTATAGCTTATTCTGAGCCTAAAATGGGTGGAAAGGAGGGTGGTGAGATTATACAATCCCACTGAGTAAATAAATACCATATAAAATATCTAAAACCGAGTAAATGGAGACAGATAAAATAGTTTAACATACTGTAATTCATCACCTTTCACTTGTTTCAACCAAATAAAATCAATTCATATAAATCGAGTAATCAACATGGCTTATGAGTATCTTAAAACTTTGGCTCGTGCCAAAATCATTCTCATACCCAGTATATCAAGGATACCTTGATCGAGGGCTATCCCAACAGAGTCCACCAAAACTGTTAAAAAGTTATGTACGCATAAATCATGTTTTTATTTTAAAAACATAGCCGTTCCTTGGCGTTGGCTGAGTTCACCCTCACATGGTGGTTTGGCATGAAGTGAACTCTAAAAGTTATACCTCGGGAGTTACCCTACTCGCCCCTCCAACCGAGGTAAAATATAATGGGATTTCGTGCCCCTCTAATAGGCTGGTCCACAGAAAACCCGTCCACTGCAGCAAATTAAACCCACCATACAATAAAATTTGCAATAACATGACAGGGCAACTATTTTATTTTATTTTACAGTCTTTCAGGGTAAATCAACAATTTATACATTTCCAACACGTTTATCAAATCAACCATTCATGCTAATATTACCGTAAGCCAATCAATTAGAATCATGAATTTACAACACACAAAAACAGTCTCCAATTACTCTATTTTCAAACCATCATTCAATTTTAAAACAATTTTATGAAATCATTTCATTAAATCACATTTTGTTTATAAAACCAAAAAATTAATCATTTAATTCATTTCCATAAAATTCACAAAATCGAATAAAACATACTTTAGATAATTAAGACGATAATAAGGTTACTCACAATTTCAGAAGTCGAATTCCAAGTACTCCTATTCTTGATCCTCGAGTACTATCTCTTTACTTTTGCCAGAATGCTCACCACCTAGACATAATGCATAACAAGCCATTTACTACATTGTGCTAAATTGTTATAAAACCAATTCAGGCTTTATACTAATATATGAAATGGGATGCAAATTGTTTAGATTATTGTCTAAACATGGTGTTCTACACAAATTCAATTGTGTACCTAAATTAAACGGATTGGCCTAATTTGATCTATCATTCGATTAATTGGCCAATATATCCAATTCAACTCCAAATAATTTTATTTTTCTCCCAATACTCCAAATCATCAAACACAAATTAAATAACTTGAAATATGACAAAATCATCCTCACATTTTCTCTTGGAAAATTCGGCCATGGTGGGTGCATCAACACTATAATTTTTCCTACTTGATTCTCACACCATAAATCACTAATTCCTAACCAAATCACTTGAAATAAAATCAAAATCATCCTCAATATTCCACATAGAGAATTCGGCCAATGATGGGTGATGGGAGAAAATGAATTTTTCTTGTTGGCTTTTCATGCTACACATCACTAACTAACTAAAAACACTAAAATATCTTAAAATCTAACCAAATCAAGCATCAAAACCTCTCTTTAAGTGTTCAGCCAGCAAGATACCCATCATGAAATCATGTGATTCAACCATGGAAAATGCAAAAGAATGCATGGGAAAGGTAGATCACAAGTCAAAATCAAGAAATTTTACCTTTGATTGCTTGATTACTTGAAATCCACCAATTTTCTCTTGAATTTTCACCCTAGGGTTCTTGTTCTTCCTTTTTCTTCCTTTTTTCTTGCTTTGGCCGGCCATATGAAGAGAAATAGGCGGATTTTGTGCTAATTTATAAGGAAAATAATAAATGGATGAGATTTTGACACATGTCACCATTCCATTGGTCCATGTGTCATACTTAGCCATTAAGCAATCTCTCTCCACCACTTAAATTTCTTCAATTATCCATGATAATATTGGGTAAAATCCATGTGCTGGATAAGTGTTGGGTGGTGTAAAATTACAATTTTGCCCCCGAGGTGGCAAAATGATTATTTTACCCCTATGCTCGAAAAAATGTCGAAATTAAAATTTTTCACTTCTCAAACTCAAATTATGTTCTAAATAGTCAATCTTGATCAAAGACTT
Source organism: Theobroma cacao (assembly GCF_053813885.1). Classification (NCBI taxonomy): domain Eukaryota; kingdom Viridiplantae; phylum Streptophyta; class Magnoliopsida; order Malvales; family Malvaceae; genus Theobroma; species Theobroma cacao. Next base: position 28,919,536 of record NC_142643.1, read on the forward strand.
CTTCCAACATTCCAATTTTAACCTCGGGTGGCAAAATGACCATTTTGCCCCTAAGTCATGAAAATTTCAATTTGACTCCAAATCGGTTCTCGAATTTTGAATCACCATTTTAAGTCATTCTGGGGTTTTAAAATTCTCAATTTCATCTTAAAATCTCTATTTGGTCTAGTTCGAGGCTTAATTCAACTTAATTATACCATTTGGTACATTACTGTTCTTTAACGATTTTCGAGATACCCAAGTAAGTAAACATGTATTCTTATGTAAGAATGGCATAATAAACATATTGTAGAGCTGGGTTTGATGGCACTACCACCCTTAAAATAAAATTTTGACCTCAAAATTTCATTTATTGAACTCAGAGAAAAGTGAAGGTATTATTTTCTCATCTAATCCTCGACTTCTTATGTCCTCCCCTTTATAGGGAATTTCAATTTGTTCACCTCATTTACCTCAAATTCAACTCGAGTACTTTGCTTATGTCTATTATTATTCTTTAAAATCAGATCAATAGTAACCTTTACATTTATGATCTCTTATATCGAAACACCAAGTATGCTTTTATTATTGTCATTATACTTGAACCATAACTTTATCTCAATCATACCAATTTCGATCGCATTTTATACTTATTTAGGTATACCAATCACTATCTTATTACTTCATTCCATATCAAATTTCTTGACTTTCATTCATTCATTCCATCTTCATACAATATTGTGTAGTTTACAGTGTCATTAACATGCCATACTCGTTCCTGCACATATCCTCAGTGTTAGGGAAGATTAATGGCTTCAATTATTTCCACATACTTCATGTTTACCTTGCATTTAGGAAATTTCAATCTTCTTAATCCTATTAATCCATCTCATATGGCTTAATCGCAATATAGATTACATTCCTTTAACTATTTCCCAAAAATTCCTTAGGTCGCCATAAATCGACTTCTGATATGATTCTAGATCATTACATTATCTATACAACTCATCAAATATATTGAGTTCAGATCTTGAACCACTAAAACCATTTTTCATTTTAGTTGGGTACATCACTAACTCCACACATACGTATACATGCACATTCAAATGTCCATATTCCTCATTATGTATACGGGTCTCTGTTTTCAAATGCCTTCAGACTAATTTCTCTTTGTTCATTCCCATCCACAACCAAGATTCAATAGAATAATCTTCATAATTCATACAAATTCTTATCATGCATGTGCATAGTTCCACATAATTTACATACTTATACTCTCTTTTTATCATTTCCAATTATATGCTTAAGTTTCCTTATACTATATATCATTGCATCACAATGTCATCTCCATTGAATTATAATCTATTATGTGTGTATGCTTTATAATCCCATTGATACTTCAAAGATTTATCTTAACTTGATCATTGCATCTTATGCAATACCACAATTCCTAAGAGTCATCCTTTTTCCTCGATTATCCTTCATGCCTCTACATTACCTTGTATCCTTCTTGCATTCCGATATTGATTTGTCACTTAAAACTCACACTCATTTGAATCATGTATGCCTTAAGCATTTTCGAATTCTAATTTCCATAATATATTAGGAAAGTTTCATTATCTGACTTCATTATCAAGGTTAACTTCAATCATCCTTTGTTCCACTCTTTCATACGAATATAACATCATTCTCCCTTAACCAATTTACAAATTGTACTTGAAATTGCAAGACTTGAAACTAGATTCTCCTCAAGTACTTTTCAATGTCAATACTAATATCACTCTCAACTTACAGCTTCCTTTTTATAACCACATAACTTAGTGCTTGCTTTCAAGAGATCCAGGGAAGAACTTCTCTTGAGTATTTCCTTGGGGATATCTACCTTAAACTTATGTCTCACAACAGGTGATCACTTAACCCAAGACTTAGCCGTTTGGCTCCTTAACAAGATTCAAAGTCACGCATCTTATGCTCATCATGTATAACTTATAATTCTTTCTCAAAGGCGTTTAAACATTCTTGAAACACTTAATCACTTATTTTCTCTTTTATACACCAAGTATATCATTTCCATAAAGGCATGCCCAACTACTCATGCTTCAATTTATCTCCAAGGGTTTCTAGCATACCATGTAGTTTACTTGTGTTATCACTAATCCTTTCCTTTCAACAAAGTCAAGACAAGATTTGTAAATTCTCGTAACAATATTCTATATAAACTCATTTGCTATATCATTATTGAAATCTTCATTCACACTTTCATCACTTGGTATTGACATCTCTTATCAATATCTCATACATTCATTTAACTTTTCCCTCACTTCCTCTTTAACCGTTTACAAGGTTTACTTTATTTCTTAAGATTTGACTTTAGTCAACATATTATTCATCTTAACACTCCACATGTTAATTTATTTTTATGTAGCCATCTCAAAAACTCTCTAACTTTTCTTTCTCTTACATGCCAATATATAAGGCAATAAAGAAACTCTGCAATTTCACTCATCATCTTTATCTTAATACCTCCCCAATGCACTTAAGACTCCAAACAACAAAGCTTAGCATCAAAACCAATGACCATTTTCCAACTCGTGAGTCCAATCTTTATGCCGCTCACAGTTTACTCGTGCTTTCTAGCCATAAAGGGCTCTTAACCAATTACATTTATAAAGTAGATAATTCACTTAATTATTACATCTCGTCCTTGCAGTTATAAGATCAAGATGTCTCAAATTTAGGATGCAGAAGTTCCCTCCTAGAGCATATCCAAAAATCCACATATTTCAAGTCCCACCTTAGGTCATCTTTCCCATATGGTGTAATGAATTCGCAATATATACATCATCATACACATAATTACTTATTATTTATGGTATCCCTCTATTTTCATTATCCATTACTGATCATCTTCCTTGTCTTATAACTCTAATAGTTTATTAACTTCCAGTACAAAGACCACGAAAATAGTTTGTCTTTCACTACATTTATACTCACAATCCTTATTAATCAATAATTTATCTTTTTCAAGTTCCTTTATTTATCTCTAATGGACCATATTTTATATTGTATTAGATTATCTTCCTATAATGTTATGGCATCATTTTATACTTCCTTCACCCTCAAGCTTACAATCTTTGACTTTATCACATTAATCGCTCAAAATGTCATCTAGAGCCTCATTGATTTCTTCCATATCCTTTCGAATTGTAACTACAGTTAAGATTCCCATATACCTCCAGTCACTTAAACAACTACTTTATAATACATTCTAGTTACACACTTTAAATGCCAAACTATTAACTTCTTTGTACAGATAACTATTATCTCCTTTACTCTACATCTACCTAGAGTTAAAGTAGTACAAAATCCTACGAAAATATTACATGTTATTAGGATCATCATCTTAATCTGATCTTATCGAAAGATTCTACTCCCAGTCCTTCTTAAGATCCTCTTTCGGGTTCTCCTCCTCCTGAGATTTTCTCCTTTGTTCCTCAATCCAAGCTTGTTGTATTCTCCTACATTCCTCATAACTCACAGGTGCAGCATTTCTTCCACAACCGGGAGGAAAATGTCGTACAACGTTCACCTTCCTAAGGGGATAATTTGCAACAGTTACTTTCTCCTTATTCTTTTCCTGTTGTTCCTTTACATTCATCCCACAGCTTGGAGGATAATGTCGAACAATTGACACACCTTTCCTAGGATGAATACCTTCCCTTGCAATTGCCTTCCTCGTCCATTCTCTATGGTATTCTTTAGGTTGTTTCAAAAGGAAATCTTTTACAGTTTTCGGAGTATCGGAGCTGCTCTCACTTTCAAAATACTCGCTACTCTCAAAGCTTTCCTTATTACTATTAGCACTTTCTGAACTACTTGATTCGGGTTGCCATCGGCTCCTATCAGTAGAATCTAATGATCCCTCACTAGCACTATGAATGGTATCAAGACTACTGTCTCTTTTAGACATGGTGTGTGTCACCAGCGTACCTCAAAACCTATACGCAACCAAGTAGTAATTACTTAATCATTTACACATCACCAAGGCAGGTAGGTTTCTATATGCAATTACATGCATTCTATTCAACCTAACCTAACTTAACTTAACTTAACTTGACTTAACTTAACTTAACTTAACTTGGGCCACACTGACACTGTAAATTTTAAAACAACTTTAAACCCAAAAGCTCTAATTTTTAAAACCAAAAGCTTTGATACCAATAGAATAGTCACGACTCGGAACTCCCATCGATCCCGTGACAACAGTCGCGACGTCTCGATAGATATTCATTACCCGAAATGTCAATCGAAACCTCGCAAGGCTTAATATCAGTTTTTCTCACTTCCCCTGTAGTATTAGTCACTAAAATTATGTTTTGAGAGATTATAAACTATTTCCAAATCAAAATAATAGAAAAATAATTTTTTTCTCACAGGGGCATTTTGGTCTTTTTTCCCTCAAAAATCTCGAAATCTACTAAAAATGTAGTATGCGAGTACAAAACACATAATTCATAATCAAAAATAAGTTTAAACATCTAAAACCTTCATTTAAAATGAAATTATGATTATTTGGATATAATAAAAAAAATAAAAAAAATATTCAATAAAATATTCTATTTTCTTATAAAACAATATTTTTAGAGTTATACGTAAATAATTTTTTTGTAGCAGCGTAAAAGCAAAATAAATTCATACATACTGTAATACAGTAAGCCAGAGTATTTAATTTAATTTACAATAACTAGTGGGCCCCCGAATAACTAAAAGTAAGGAAGACTGTGAACCTACAGTTTGGAGGATGCAAATCCAATGGTAGTCTCGATGAAATCAGCTATCTACAGCCTATTTTGAGCTTGAAATGGGTGGAAAGGAGGGTGGTGAGATTATATAATCCCAGTGAGTAAACAAATACCATCTAAAATATCTAAAACCGAGTAAATGCAGACAGATAAAATAGTTTAACATACTGTAATTCATCACCTTTCAACTTGTTTCAACCATATAAAATCAATTCATATAAATCGAGTAATCAACATGGCTTATGAGTATCTTAAATCTTTGGCTCGTGCCAAAATCATTCTCATACCCAGTTATCAGGGATACCTTGATCGAGGGCTATCCCAACCGAGTCCGCCAAGGCTGTTAAAAAGTTATGTACACATAAATCATGTTTTTATTTTAAAAACATAGCCATTCCTTGACATTGGCTGAGTTCACCCTCACGTGGTGGTTTGGCGTGAAGTGAACTCTAAAAGTTATACCTCGGGAGTTACCCTACTCACCTCTCCAACCGAGGTAAAATATAACGAGATTCCGTGCGCCTCTAATAGGCTGGTCCATAGAAAACCTGCCCACTGCAGCAAGTTAAGCTCACCATACAATAAAATTTGCAATAGCATGACATGACAAATATTTTATTTTATTTTATTTTATTTTACAGCCTTTCAAGGCAAATCAACAATTTTTACATTTCCAATACATTTATCAAATCAACCATTCATGCTAATATTACCATAAGCCAATCAATTAGAATCAGGAATTTACAACACACAAAAACAGTCTCCAATTACTCTATTTTCAAACCATCATTCAATTTTAAAACAATTTTATGAACTCATTTCATTAAATCACATTTTGTTTATAAAACTGAAAAATTAATCATTTAATTCATTTTTCATAAAATTCACAAAATCGAATAAAACATACTTTAGATAATTAAGACGATAATAAGGTTACTCATTATTTCAGGAGTCGAATTCCAAGTACTCCGATTCTTGATCCTTGGGTACTATCTCTTTATTTTTGCCAGAATGCTCACCACCTAGACATAATGCACAATAAGCCATTTACTACATTGTGCTAAATTGTTATAAAATCAATTCAGGCTTTATACTAATGTATGAAATGGGATGCAAATTGTTTGGATTATTGTCTAAACATGGTGTTCTACACAAATTCAATTGTGTACCTAAATTAAACAGTATTGGCCTAATTCAATCTATCACTCGATTAATTGGCCAATACGTCCAATTCAACTCCAAATAATTTCATTTTTCTCCCAATACTCCAAATCATCAAACACAAAGTAAATAACTTGAAATAAGGCAAAATCATCCTCACATTTTCTCTTGGAAAATTCGGCCATGGTGGGTGCATCAACACTATAATTTTTCCTACTTGATTCTCACACCATAAATCACTAATTCCTAACCAAATCACTTGAAATAAAATCAAAATCATCATCAGTATTCCACATAGAGAATTCGGCCAATGATGGGTGATGGGAGAAAATGAATTTTTCTTGTTGGCTTTTCATGCCACACATCACTAACTAACTAAAAACACTAAAATATCTTAAAATCTAACCAAATCAAGCATCAAAACCTCTCTTTAAGTGTTCAGCCAGCAAGATACCCATCATGAAATCATGTGATTCAACCATGGAAAATGCAAAAGAATGCATGGGAAAGGTAAATCACAAGTCAAAATCAAGAAATTTTACCTTTGATTGCTTGATTACTTGAAATCCACTAATTTTCTCTCGAATTTTTACCCTAGGGTTCTTGTTCTTCCTTTTTCTTCCTTTGTTCTTGCTTTGGCCGGCCATATGAAGAGAAATAGGCTGATTTTGTGCTAATTTATAAGGACAATAATAAATGGATGAGATTTTGACACATGTCACCATTCCATTGGTCCATGTGTCATACTTAGCCATTAAGCAATCTCTCTCCACCACTTAAATTTTCTCAATTATCCATGATAATATTGGGTAAAATCCATGTGCTGACAAGTGTTGGGTGGTGTAAAATTTCAATTTTGCCCCTGGGGTGGCAAAATGACTATTTTACCCCTATGCTCGAAAAAATGTCAAAATTAAAATTTTTCACTTCTCAAACTCAAATTATGTTCTAAATAGTCAATCTTGATCAAAGACTTCTTCCAACATTCCAATTTTAACCTCGAGTGGCAAAATGACCATTTTGCCCTTAGGTCATGAAAATTTCAATTTGACTCCAAATCGTTCCTCAAACTCCGAATCACCATTTTAAGTCATTCTGGGGTTTTAAAATTCTCAATTTCATCTTAAAATCTCTATTTGGTCTAGTTCGAGGTTTAATTCAACTTAATTGAACCATTTGGTACATTGCTGTCCTTTAACGATTTTTGAGGTACCTAAGTAAGCAAACATGCATTCTTATGTAAGAATGTCATAATAAACATATTGTAGAGCTGGGCTTGACAAACTACATAGAGTTCGTAAACCAAGATTGAAATCTAGCAATCCATCATAGCCACCTAAATGTTAGGAAAGTCAAAATGGTTTGACTTAACCTTTCAGTAATCAACCTTCAGTGTAATTCATTCCTTCATCATATATCACTGAGATGATAAGAGTATGGTGTAGTGTATACTCTTATTGATTTCCATATTCCTTTTTGAAATTTGATCTTTAGCTTTATAGAGACTTATGAAACTCTTTTCATAATCTCGAAGTTGCCTTGGCCAAGGACTTTAATAAGCTAATATCAACCAAGAATTGTTAGGATAAGTCCCCTGAATCACTTGGGGTGATGATTCCTATCTTGACCACTCATTTGCCTTCACATGCTTTACGTTATACCCAAAAGCATCTTGTTTTGGCATCCTTGGTTAGGCATCCATAGGGATGAAATCAAAGCATAGCACTCCACATATTAGACAACTTGATGTCTCAAGTCTATAGAGTATTTATACAACTAACACATAAGAAATATTGCATAAACACTTGAGTGAAATACCAAATGCACTTTTCATGATAGGTCATGTTTAGTGAACTTGCTCTCTTAGGCAAGCACCTTCATTCTAGTTCTAAGTATCTCTATACTTCAACTTATGAAATCCGTTGCTTATTTCCCAAGTAAGGAACACAAAAGGTACCAGTCTCTAGGTATTATTGATGTCTAGTCTGAAAGATACATCGATCAGGAACATTTAGAGATTATGCTTTGATGCGTAGGGATCTCATAACTATAGACCATTACAGTTCATTTGCAACACATATTAATCACATAGACTTCAATTAAATTGGACTTATAACCCATTGTAATTAACATCTTATTAATGAAGGACAACCTCTAATCATTCAACATGAATGATATTATTGCATGATTGGAATCAAGCCTTAACCAATATGAATTCGCTGTAGGGCTCATCCCAACAGTCATGGGCACATCATTTTTTTGTTATGTGCACCTAGTAGTATCTAGAGCACAAATCTAGCTTGGTGAACCATCTGGCTCTACTTAATGAAACAAGTCCACTATGAGTGGTATAAGATACTTGTTCTTTATCATGAGCTTATTCAAAATTTGGTAGTCGATGCATAAATAAAAGAGTCCATCGTGCTTGCACTGGAAAAAGACTAGGGCACCATATGGTGACTTTGATGACTTAATGAACCCTACATCAAAGAGCTCACCTAGCTGCTTATTGAGTTCGACTAGCTCGGGTGGCAACATGTGATACAATGCGCGTGCTGGTGGTCATGTGTCAAGCACTAAGTCTATATGATGGTCGATTCCCTTTGTAATGGTAATTTATTTGGTAAACTAGCAAGCATCACATCCCCAAAGTTTCCAACACCTTTAATACCATTATTGGTGCCTTTGCGTGTGTAGTCACCTGGTTCTCTTCCTTGAGAATGGTGGTAAGGTTTCTACGTTGTGCTTTGCACTTTTTGCCAATTACATTGCAGAAAGTAGTTTCGACTCAGATCCTCGTTGATGTCGAAATGTTACTACAAATTGTGCCTTTGGGCTGAGTATGACAATACAATTCGTGTAAGGTATGAGTAGTTCATTGATCCGATTTAAGAATCGCATAGTATAACACATTCATAGTCATCCATAGGAATAACTTCAACAAGTTTCTTACCTTGCCATGTGCCTTGTTGTACCTCCACTTTCTTGTTTCCTAAAGTCAAAACTCTTTTCGAATTCACAATTTTGTTGTAACTTACTCTCAGGTTAGGTTGTACTCCATAACGTTTGGCAGCACTTTCTGACATGAATAAATTTGAGGCTCCCATATCGACTAATACCTCTATATTTTGTTTTTTAATCTTAATGTTGGTAAACATGAGACCTCATCTTCGATTGAATCTCTTTCGTTGGATTGCACCTAAGACTACTGATCCAAACTTTTTGGATTCATAATCATGCTCATTGTTGTCATGCGCAATGGCCATAAGTTTCGCATTTTGTGCACATTCGAGGACCTAGTGTGGTCCCTCACAAAGAAAACACGATCTTGGTAGATTTTTCTCACCCTTAGATGCAACCTTCATGGCAATTGGCTTTTTGTAATCACTACTCTTACCCTTAAAATGCTTGTCTTGATCTTTAGTGTTTTTCCCCTTCTTCTTGGCCTTCGGAGATAATGATTTATTGTCAAATTTTTGAAACTCCACTAAAGACTTGGCTGTGCTCATGGCTGCAATGATGTTTTTCACACCTTGCCTCTAAAGTTCGAGTTTCGCCCATGGTTTGAGTCCATCCATAAAATAAGAAAAGCACTTCTTTGTCACAAAAGTCGTTGATTTGCAATAAGAGTTTAGAGAATTGTTTGACATACTCCCTAAACTCCTCGTGTTGAGATAGTTTCCTAAGTTTTTAAGCGCTTCGTCATCTGCATACTCAAGATAAAATTGATTTCAAAATTCTTTCTAAAATTCCTCCCAAGTGTTGATGCTTGCTCTCTCGAGCTTTTCATCGCATCTTCACCTCCACCACCATAAAGCGATGTCAGTCAAATACAAAGTGGCCATATTGACCTTAAGGGCATTGTTTGTAATGCCCATGTTGGTCCCGTTGGAGTGCTAGAGAGAGGGTAAATAGCATAAAAAATTTACAACTTTCACCAAGCTTTTACAAGGTGAGCTTCTAACCCAAGATCTAATCCTCTACAATAAGCTTTAGAGTGCTTCTCACACTCTATTTTCCCAAGAAAGAGAAGAAAAAGAAGTACAACTATGACACTTTACAAATCTGAAAGGTTTACGATAAAACCCAAACACTTTTTCTGAATTTAGAATGAAGGACAAGTGTTTTTAGTGAAGGATATTTGGTTTTTTGCTTAAAATTGCTCTTTTTTCTTCTAAATCTCTTTTTTTCTTTACCATTGAAGCTTCTTTTTATACTTAGGGAGTCAGATTTTTTTGTTAGGAGTAGTTTCTAGCCATTGGAGACAACTCTAATGCCATTCTAGCCATTATTTTGTCTTCTAGCACTTAAATTCAAATGGGCTGACAGAGTTTGGCTAACTGGTTATAGATAGTTCGAACCGATTATAGTTTTTCTATCTTGCACTATCTTACTGTTGTGCCCTTTACTCTAATCGATTATAGGAGACTCTAACTGACTAAGAGATCTTTATCTTTAAGCTTCTCTACTTCAACAGACTTCCTTTAACTAGTTAACTTTTCCCTTAACTGATTAGAGCTTCACATTCTTTAGCCTTAACCGATTACCACAAGCTCTAATCAATTAAAAATTCTTCAAATTTGCACTTCTTCATTTTGGCTCTATTTAATGGTCAACTATCTTTTCAAACTTGATTTTGGCACTTGAGAGTACTCGGTCCTTATGCTCTAACCGATTAACCAAACTTCTTAACTGATTAGCATGACTTTGTTATCAGCTTCCAACACTTCCTTAATTAGTTAAGCATGGTGCTAACTGATTAAAGCTCTTATGTTTTGCTTTAGGTCAACGCTTAGTTATATCTTAACTAAATCTTACACACTTAAATAAGAAGGTTAGACATTAATGAATGAGAAATGTTTTGTTATCATCCCAAACATATGGAGTCAAAATTCTCCCATTTTTTTTATGATGACAAAACACTCCTAGATTAAGAGTGCAATGTTTATGTATAAAAAGAACTTATGTGCAGATTGGGGATTGCTCCTTCCGAATGTGCTCTTTAATACAATTATCCAATATTCAGGTATGGAAAATAAAATCATAACAACATTCTGTTGGCTCCATTAGTTTTTGATGATAATAAAACATTCCCATTCATTTGTGTCTAATATTTCTACTTGAGTGTGCATGACAAGAATTGTATGCTAATGATAAATAAATTATTCCAAGGGACATATCAAAAAGTATATGAATAAGAAGCCACAACTAATCAACAAAACAGAAACTCCTTAGTTGAATAATGAAGGGTTAGTTAACTAAAATTCAAATCAGAAGTTGGCGGACTCAAGAGTATTGAGAAAAAGAAAAGACTTAGTCGACCAAGAATTGGGTTAGTTGACTAAGAAGCTATTGCTCGAAATCTGGACTTCAAGACAGAACCAACTTAGTCGACTAAGAAGGAAGTTAGTCGACTAAGTGCTCACTGCCAAAAGCAGAGAACAGAAGACCGAAGAAACTTAGTCGACTAAGATATCAGTTAGTCGACTAAGAGCATTTTGTTAGAAAATTTGAATTGTGCACTAGAAGACAGATTAACGGCTAGAACTATTACCAAACTGTTTCCAACAGTCAAAAACTGTTTAACCCACATCAGAGCTGATTTTCCAAGTATAAAAAGGACTTCCAACGGCTAGAAAAGTAGATTGAAGGCTTCCAAGTCCAAAAGAGCTCAAAAACTAGAAAATACTCTCTGCTCGTTTACTGCACTCAACTCTTATCTTTGTAATTGTGATATGCACTTCACTTTGTACCACTTAGATCAACCTTGTGATCATAGGTACACTTTTATCACTTCTTTTCTTGTATTCTTAGAGTGAGCGGGTCGTTCTAAGGGATTGATTCAAGTTAATATTGCTTGATTGAGCATAGGTTCTAACTTAGCCTTGAAAAGTTAGGTGTTGGGTTTTAGTTGATCCCAATAAAAACTATTGTGAAAGGTTTTGGCTGAGCTTGGTAAAAGCCATTGTAAAAGCTTGGTGAAAGCTTGTGAATTTCATCGTTCATAGTAGATTTGTTTGGAAAATTCTTAATTGAAGAATCAAGGTAGTGGATATAGGTCTTGGACCGAACCACTCTAAATTCTGCTATGTTGTCTACTCTGTGTTTGTTCTTATTTTCATTCTTTCTTTTCACTTGCATTTGTTCCCACATAGGGCCAATTCTTGAAAGAACCAAATTGTGCTATTCACCCCCCTCTAGCACATTTACTTGGGACCAACACATTCAACCATGAAAACATAAACCACATAAGCATAAACATAATTCCATTATAGAAAAAACATTCAACCATTGTTCACAACACATCATAAAACATAGTTTCATAAAGCACATCAAAATAATGACAATTAAAGACTAAGTTTGTCTTCCGTACTAGCTTACAACTTACTTCCTACTCCTATTTTCCTACCTTCCTACTTTGTCCCTTTTTTTGTCATCATGCAAAAAAGGGTCCTAATTTGAGTCTGAGGAAGGTGAGAATTCATCAGTGCCAAAATGCACTTTAAGAAGTTTAAGAGAGGATATGGATGAAGAGTTAGATGATAAAGATGACGAGGAAAAGGTGGATGAGATAGTTTAGGGAACTGCAAGCTTAGAAGGGTGTTGAGTGGATTTTAAAGTCAGTTTGGCTTATTTTCTTCTTCTGAAGGTTGTGGTCTTAGTAGCCATAATTTTCCTGCCTTTACTCGTAGGTTTCTAGGAGGTAGTCTAGCAGTTGTTGTCTTCTTTTTGTCCTAGACTGGTTGATTGACAGTCTCTTTAGATTTTTCTGAGCCATTTAAACCTCTTGTTCCATTCTTGTCCTTTCTCTTTGCTTATCAGCTTTGGCCTCTTTCAGCTGGTGGCTGTTCTTCATTCAGTTTTACAGGTTCACCTGCTTGTCTTGCTTCAACTGCTTCCTTCAGTCCATTTTTTTCTGTGGTTGGCTTTTTTTTTTTTTTGCACAGCTTTTTCCGTTTCAGAATCCTCCTTATTTTGATTCATGTCTTCATTTTCAGGTATTTCTTTCCTAGTTTTTCCTTCATGATCAAAATCAAGGTTTTTAAACTGCTTTGTAGTAGTTCTTTTAATGGACAAACTTGCAACAGTAGTTAGAGCTTCAGAGGTAGAAGACTTTGTTTCCTTAGCTTGATGCAAAAGAGCTTCAAGCTACTAAAGTTTTTCCTTAATCTTTGTTATCTTCACAGCTTGTTCAGTTAACTTCCCATCAATCCTCATGATTAGATTTAAAACCATTTCTCTTTGAAGGGAAGGTGAGCTGACTTAGGTGAAAGGTGTGGAAGGACTTCCAATATTGAGGGGCAATGGTGTACTTCATGTGGTTTTGATGCATTCATTCCATTCTAGTTTGTAACCTATTTTCAACACACTCCCTAAAAAGATTCCCTGATCTTTATTTTTGGTTAAATCTGCTTGGAATCTTACACTCCAAATCTCCTTCTTTTTCACCAAAGCTATAATAATGTTGCCATATGGCAAGTTGGCCTTATATCCTAGCAGGTTTTCCTGGATTATCTTAACCATGTATCTCCCAACATTTAGTGGACTGTCATTAAATACTGCTTCCATTAGCCACAAGTCCTGTGCACTAACATAGCTAAAGCTGTTGCACTTACCATGGAGTGTGGTTGCAAGAAAATAATGCAGGATCCTGAGCTGAACATTCTTAATCTCGTTAGCATAGCTTTTGGAAGGAAACTTTTCTTTTCTCCAAGTCACAATCTCCCAAAGATGACTAGGACCATATTTTTCAAGCATTTTGAACTCTTCTACTTCAAACTCTGTTTTTAAAAATTCTCCTTAAGTCTTAGGCACTGATCTGAAATTCTCTACCACTTAGGAAAACATTTAAGCCATCTTTTTGTAAATTCTTCTTGATTATCCAACTTAGTTTTGTCTACAACAATGCTAGAATAGAATTCTATTACCAAAGAGGGGCCTTAACATCCTATCCCTAAGATACTCAAATTTCTTAGTTTCAAGGTTTCAAAATACCTTTCTAAATCTTGTTTTATTGTCGATACTTCATCAAAACTAACACAATCAAAGAACTTGCCACAAGAAATTCTTGCATTCTTAATTTTCTTAAACCTATTAGCATGCAGTTTGTTTCAAAATCGAGAAGTGGAACTTGTACCTTTTTCTGTGAGGATTATTGTATCAACTGTTCCTTTCCTTTTCTTTAGTATTTTCTTTTTACTTTCTTTCTTTTTATTGACTAAGGGTTCTTGGGTTTTTCCTTTCTTGTTCAAGGGAAAAAATGGAAGATCATCACTTTCTCTTTTTCTTTTGCCTTTCTCAGCAACCTTGTGAGGGAGAGAAGTTTTTACCATTGGATTTCTTCACTTAGGGTTTATCGGGTTTTAAAGGAAAAAAGAGAAAGGAAAATCTAGAGACTCTTTGGTAATGATTTTCTAAGAAACTGTTCTTTAAGTAGTTGAAGGATCTTTTAAGAGGAGTTGGTTACCCACGTATTGAATGGGTGGTTTCCCATACCACCTGCCCAGTTTTTTTTTTAATTTTAAAATTTTTTAGCACGACAATTCTTTCACTAGCAGGGGTCTTCTAATCGATTACTATATCTCTAACTTAAGGTTTTCTAAAGTATCTTACTTTCATTAACTGATTAGGAACACTTTAACTGATTATGAATTTACTAACTTAGCTTAGATAACCTAGGATAGAGATGTTCTAATTGATTAGAGGGGGTCTTAACTGATTACGATGACCCTTATTTCTCTCTTACCATTCCTTTAACTCATCAAAACATCCTCTAATCAATTATGCCAAGAAGTGAACATGATTATCATAAAGCATATCATCAAAAACATTATCATATTAGCATAATTTAGACTTCATTGACATCAATCATTCCTAAATCTCTCTTAATTCTACAAAATTGTTCTTCACTTAATGGTTTTGCGAAAATGTCAGCCTATTGATGCAAGGTGTCTAGAAAATCTATTTTAATATCTCCTTTAAGCAAATGATCTCTAATGAAATGATGCCTCATTTCTATGTGCTTTGTTCTAGAATGTTAAATAGAATTTTTTAGAGATATTTAAGGCTCTCATATTATTACAATAAATGGGAACTTTAAGCATAGCCATTCCTAAATCATATAGTTACTGCCCAATCCATAGAATTTGTGCATAACAACTACCTAGTGATATATACTCAGCTTCAACAGTTGATAAAGCAACAGAATTTTGTTTCTTGCAAAACCAAGACACAAGCATGTTTCCAAGTAATTGACAAGTAGCACTAGTGCTTTTCCAATAGTTTTGCTACCAGCAAAATCAACATTAGAATAGCCAAAAAGATTAAAAGATGAAGCTTTTGGATAATATAGGCCTAAGTTTTAAGTATCCAAGAGATATATAAAAATCCTTTTCACTACAGTCAAATGTGATTCCTTGGGATATGATTGGAATCTTGCACATAGGCATACATTAAATAAGATATCAGGTCTACTTGCAGTTAGATAAAAGAATGAAACAATCATACCTCTATAGAGCTTTTGATCCACATTTTTCCTTTTATCATCTTTGTCAAGCTTTGTGGAGGGGCTCATAAGAGTTCCGATTGATTTCATATTCATCACATCGAATTTCTTCAACATTTCTTCGGTATACTTTTCTTGGTTGATGAATATTCCAACTTCACATTGCTTGATTTGTAGACCAAGAAAGAACTTTAGCTCTCTCATCATGCTCATTTCAAATTCTCCCTACATTTCCTTAGCGAAATTCTCACACAACCTTTACTAATAGCACCAAATACTATATCATCAATATAAATTTGAACTACAATCAAATCCATTTCATTCTTCTTAATAAATAAAGTATTTTCAACACTCTCCCTTGAATATCCCTTTTCAATTAAAAACTTAGAAAGTTTTTCATACCAAACTCTAAGAGCTTGTTTTAATACATATAGAGCTTTATGTAATTTATATACATGATCAATTTTATCAAACACTTCAAAACCAGGGGGTTGTTCAACATATACATCTTCTTGTATAAAGCCATTAAGAAATGCACTTTTACCATCATTTGAAACAATTTAAAGTTCATAAAGCATGCATAGGCAAGTAAAAGTCTGATAGCCTTTAAACTAGCTACTAGGCCTAAGGTTTCATCATAACCAATACCTTTTTCTTGATTGTAGCCTTAAGCAACTAACCTTATCTTGTTTCTTATCACATTTCCCAACTCATCCATCTTGTTCTTAAATACCCATTTTGTACCAACAATTGGATGGTTGGTTGGCCTTGGAATTAGGGTCCAAACCTTGTTCCTTTCAATTGGCCCAACTCTTCTTGCATAGCTATCATCCAACTTTCTTCTTTTTCAGCTTTTTCAAAGTTCTTTGGTTCCATTTGTGATATGAATGCAAGATACTCTCAAGCTTCTCTTAATCCCCTTCTAGTTTTGACACATTCTGAGGGATCACCAATGATAAGTTCTAGAGGATGATTCCTTACAAATGTTCAGCTTCTAGGAAGATCATTGTGTTGTTCTTTAGCTCTTTTCAAGTCTTTTAATGTTGGTTCATCATCATCTTTCTCCTTCGAGCTTTCTCCATTATTCTCTTTGTTATCCAAGTGCATCTTCTCCATTTTCTTCTCAATGTCATCTACATCATCATCATCAAGCACTACCTTTCTTTGTGCAGCATTAGTCCCATCAAAAACAATGTGAATTTACTCTTCTATAACTAGAGTTCTCTTGTTAAACACTTTATATGCTTTAAAGTTCAATGCATAGTCTAAGAAAATTACCTCATCACTCTTAGCATCAAAGTTTCCCTAAGTGTGTTTTTCATTATTTAAAACAAAACATTTGCATCCAAAACTCCTTAGGTGAGAAATATTTGGTTTTCTTCCTTCGTAAAGCTCATAAGGGGTTTAAAAATTATGGCTTTAATGGAAACTTTGTTCAAAATGTAAGCTGCAGTATTAACAGCTTCAATCTAAAAATACTTTGGCAAGTTATTTTCACAAAGCATAGTTCTTGCCATTTATTTTAAAGTCCTATTCTTTCTTTGAACAATTGCATTTTGTTGTTGAGTTCTAGAAGTAGAAAAGTTGTGATTAAAACCATTTTCATTACAAAAAATTTCAAAATTGTCATTTTCAAATTCACCACCACGATCACTCTTAACACTAACACTAATGAGGCCTTTTTCATTTTGAACTCTTTTACAATGTTTAATAAAAACTAGTAATACATCATCTTTATGAGCAAGAAAATAAAACCATGTATATCTAGAGTAATCATCTACAAAAACAAAGCCATATGGCTTGTCTTCTAGACTAGCAATAGTAATTAGTCCAAACAAGTTAACATGTAACAGTTCAAGTGGCCTAGAAATTGATATGACTTTCTTAGATTTAAATGAACTTCTAACTTGTTTCCTAAATTGACATGCATCACAAATCTGGTCATTTTCAAATGATATCTTTGGTAGTCCAATGACTAAGTCTTTTCTCAAAAGTTTTGAAATTGTGTGCATACTAGCATGTCTTAGTTTTCTATCACACAACTAATTATCACATACATCATTGGCAATAAAGCATGATTCACTTGACTTAATTTTATCAAGAAAAGTAGCATACATATTCTTAATTCTTTTGCTAAGGAATGCTACTTTGTTAGTGTTAACATCAATCACTTGACATCCATGGGAATCAAAACATACTCTAAAACCTTTATCACAAATTTGACTAATGCTTAACAAATTATGTTTTAAACTTTTAACAAATAAAACATGCTTGATTTGAGTTTGAGATGTCTTACCAATGGTTCCAATTCCTTGGATAATATCCTTGGAGTCATCACCAAAGGAAACACTATCACCCTTATTTTTATTAAGCTTAGCAAACAAGTTCTAATTGCCGATCATGTGTCTTAACTAGCCACTGTCTAAGTACCAAGGCTGCCTTTCCTTTAGTTGAGCTTTAAAACATTGATCCTTTTGTCATTGCTCAACCTATAAAATAGATTTTCAGTTTTTCTTTAAAAGTACCCATACTTTGATAGGTCTTTTGGGGTTAGCAATCACATGGGATCCTTATGGAACCCAAATCAATTTGGTTTTAGGAAAGTTTCTATTAATATGATAGCATTCATAAGACATATGACCTTTTTTACCACACACATAGCAGTGATATGAGATAGCATTAGTTTTCCTTCTAAAGCTTGTTTTTCTTTTAAACTCTTCTTCATCTTTTGACTTGAGTTTTAATCTTTTTCTCTATCAACTTTAAGTTCAACATTTTCATTAGCAACTCTTTGTAATTCTAAGTTTTTGTTTTCCCAATCTAACTTCAAGAATTCAAAAATTAGTTTTGGACTATTCAAGTTCAATTTGAAGCATATTTCTTTGATGAAAAATAGAGTTATACTCATCCTTAATTTTTTCTAATTCTTCATTCAATGAAATAGCCTTTTTTCTCATAGTTTTATATTTCAAAGCAAGTTTTTCAAATTCAGCTTATAGCTAATCATATTCATCTTGTAAATCATCATAAGAAATATCACTATTGAACCATGTGATATTCCTTAATCTCTCCTTCTTTAGCCATCAAGCAAAAATTGGCTCTTCCTTCTAATTTTTCTTTTTCTTCTTCTAAGCTTGAGGAGTCATTATCAAACCATGTTGCTGCAACCATTACCTTCTTTTGTTTCTTCATCCTTTTTGATGATTCTTCTTTCAACATTAGACATTTAGATCTAAAATGTCCCGATTTCTTACATTCAAAACAAATCATCTCATCCTTCTTATTGAGATCACCCTTATGCTTATTTTTCCAAAAGATTTCTTGATCTTACTTGTAATTTTTCCTTTCAAACCTTCTGCCTTTTTGTTTCATCAACTTCCTAAACCTTTTGGCCATCATTGCTAACTCCTCATCATCATCACTTGATAATTCTTCAAGTTCTTCCTCAAGTGTACTAATCTTGAATGCAAGATTTTTGCTTTTCTCTTTTGGTTCTTTCTTTTCTTTCTCTTCTTCTTCTTCCATTTCAAATTCATGTGTGAGGAGGGAGCCACAAATTTCATCAAGTGTGACCACATTAAGATGCTTGGCCTCTCGGATAGCAGTGACCTTTGATTTCCATCTTTGTGGGAGGCATCTAAGTGGCTTGTTTACTAACTCATGTTCAAGGACGGTTTTTCCAAGTTGATTAAGATTTTTTGTAATATTGGTAAACCTATCAAACATGGTAGGTATATCTTCACCCGATTCCATTTTGAACATTTCATAATTATGGGTGAGTAAGGCAATTTTGGACTACTTTGCTTGTAAAGTTCCTTCATGAATGACTTTAAGTTTTTCTCAAATCTCTTTGGTTCTAGTAAAGCTAGAGATTTTGTTAAATTCTAAAAGAGTCAATGCACAGTGAAGGGTGTTGATGGCTTTAAAATTTGTTTGGACCTTTTTTACTTCAACTTTAATCCACTTAGCTCTTGGCTTAGGCATTTTCTCATCAATGACAAAACTAAGTGAGGTGGGAACATAGGGTCCTTCTGCATTTACATTTCACATTTCATAGTCAAGGCCTCTATTATATATAGACATCCTAATGCTCTAATAAGCATAATTTGATCCATCAAATAGAAGAAGCCTATTTGTGGATTGACCCTTAGCAATTATTGACTTTTGTAAAGCCATATAAATCTATTCCTAAGGGTATTAGACCTTAAATTGAGGGATTGACTCTAATACCACTTGTTGGTCCCGTTGGAGTGCTAGAGGTGAATAGCACACAAAATTTTACATTTAGCTCTATTGAGTTGTTGAACTTGTAACCAATTAAAGAAAGAAGGATGTAAAGCTTGTAATAGCTAAAAGACACCCAGTAAGGAAGGGTAGAGAGAAGTGGACAATGCAAGAGTATTTATAGTGGTTCAATCCACTTGATCTACATACACTACCTTGATTTCCCAATCAAGGATTTTCAACCCAACTTCACTATACTAGTGAATTTACAACTTCCACCAAGCTTTTACAAGTGTGAACTTCTAACCCAAGCTCTAATCCCTTATAACAAGCTTTAGAGTGCTTCCCACATTCTAATTTTTCAAGAAAGAAAAGAAAAATAAGTAGAATTATGACTCTTTACAAATTTGGAAGGTTTACAATCAAGCTCAAACACTTTTGCTGGATTTAGAATAAAGGACAAGTGTTTTTGATGAAAGATATTTGGCTTTTTGCTCAAAATGGTTCTTCTCTCTTCCAAATCTTATTTCTTTGACCGTTGGAGCTTTTTTTTATACTTGAGGGGTCAAATTTTTCTGTTAAGAGCTGTTTTTAGCCGTTGGAGACAACTTTGATGCCATTCTAGCCGTTATTTTACCTTCTAGCACTTAAATTCAAATGGGCTAATAGAGTTCGATTAACTAGTTAAAGGCAACTTTAACTGATTATAGCTTCTTTGTCTTGTTGTTATATCCTTTGCTCTAACTGATTAAAGTACATTCTAACTGATTAAGAGATCACTGTCTTTAAGCCTCTTTACTTTAACAGATTAGAGCTTCACATCCTTTAGCCTTAACCAATTACCACAAGCTATAATCAATTAAAAATTTTCCAAATTTTCACTTCTTCATTTTAGCTCTATTTAACGGTCAACTATCTTTTCAAACTTTATTTTAACACTTGAGAGTACTGGGTCCTTGTGCTTTAATCGATTAACCAAACTTCTTAACCAATTAGCATAACTTTGTTATCAACTTCCAACATTTCCTTAATTAGTTAAGCTTGATGCTAACTGATTAAGGCTCCTCTGTCTTGCTTTAAGTCAGTGCCTAGATTTACCTTAACTGATTAAGACTCTTTGTTAATCAGTTACTAAAGTTCTGTCTTTATTAATCACTTTGCTCTTTCTTTTTTTAATTGATTAACTCTTCTTTAAATTTAGCAAGCTTCTTGACTTGCCTTTAATTACCAATTTTGCTAAGGGAATTAAACAAAATCCTACACACTTAAATAACAAGGTTAAACATTAATGAATGAGGAATGTTTTGTTATCATCAAAAACATATGGAGGCAACAACCCATAGCCTTAAAGTGCTGCTTACTCCCCAAAGAAAATTATCAACTTCCTTAGCTTCCCATTTACCTCAAAATTCCTTTAGTTTTGGTGCCTTCAAAGTTGTATTTGTTTATACGCCAAGCTTGTCACCTTGTGTGACTGCCCTTAGAGACGTGATCTCACCCTTGAGTTCACTAATCTTTTGCTACATGACTGTGAAAGATCAACTCGTTCAACTTTACGTTGTAATGCATTAACTTGTCTACCACATCAAGTAGCCTTTCTCGAAAGTCAACATCATTGGCCTCCAACTACTCCCTATTGGACCTGATTTCCTGAAGTTTGTCTTGAATTTCTCCCATGACAACTTCCACCCTAGTGACTCGGCTTTCAAGTGTAGACAAAGCATCCCTCAACTTACCTTTCTTGGCTGCAGCTCGTGTTTCACTACCCTTTTAGCTTGACACAGTTTTGATATGCAACTAATGCCATCTTTTCTTATTTTTCAAATGTCGTACTAAAACACAATGGGGTTTTGATAAAGTTGGTTTTGATATCAATTAATGAAAATAATACACTTCTTATTTAGATTTTAGGTATTCCACTATAAAGAACTAATTGCTTGATGAAAATAAAAAACTACCTAAAATGGCTATTTTTAGTGAAATAGCCCATCTAAACTTACTTGAAGTACAAGTAAAATAAATAACAAATAAGCAAATATTCTAACCTTAGATTTCCTTAGAGTACAAGTAAAGTAAATGATAATAAGGATCACTTATGGAAATAATCTCCCCCTTAACTTGTTCAGCAAGTCTCAATCCATATTCAGTAGCTCAAGTGATGCGGACCCTATGCAGCCCATGCCTAGCTCCTCTATGTGGCCTCTGTGTTTGTAGCTAGCGGGTGTGAGAAGTTTGTGCTCACTCATAGCTGTGCAACGCCTAAGTGCGTAGTTTGCTGATGCATGCCTTGTGCCCATAAGGTGTGTGCACATGCTATGTGGTTTCCTTCTCGCGCGACACCTAACTTTTCGGTGCTAGGGAACACATGTATGCAACTTTAAAGCCCACAGCCTGCCTACGCACACGATAAGTGCAAGTGGCCTTTATGTGCATGGGCCTTATGCTCCAAGCGAGCTTGAGCACAACCTTGCTTGGTTCTTTACGTAGCACCTCAAGTGTGTGGCCCAATACGACTACAAGTTGGCACGAGAAATCCTTGTCTGCGTGTTAGCCCGATGGTCGGCTAGGTTGGACTCGTGTTATGTCACTGAAGGTGTCAAAATGGGCTGGCCCGACCTAGCCTAACCTAAACACAATGGGCAAAGAAAATATGGGCCAGGTCAGCCCATTTTTTACATGGGCTGTCAAAACCTCAGCCCAGCCTACCCTTTGTCAACCCATAGGATGGGTAAGGCCAGCTCACTTTTTTTTTTCAAAAAAAATCATTTCCACAATTCTACCTAACAAACTCTCTATCAATAAAATTGTTCCATGATTTAATCCATAAATTAAATAATAAAATATTAAATGATAAAATAGTAAATACTTGAAAACACATTTCCCAACTATTAAATACTTAATTTGGTCTAGAGCAAACGTGTCTTTTCATGAGTTATATTATTGAAATATGAAAACCAAAAGAGAGAGCTTAGGTGATTAAGTATAGTGGGTAACAAGTTATAAGTTCTGGTTTGCTCTGTTTAGTCATTCAAGCTCCATACAAATCCAACAAAATTAATTTTTATCATGATCAACTGATAATTGTTGTCAGCATCAAAGGAAGAAAAAGGCATGTGGGAGGAGATAGGGGGAATGGAATGAATATATTCCTCATCACGACTTTGTAGGGTCATCCAATGCTTTTCTCATAGACTATATTTTACCTTAACATTTTTGCTTTGTATTTGTTTTATAAGAGCAACAACAAAAACACTTTCCTTAAAGAAGCAATAAGTCAATGAGAAAACAAAGGATTCACTAACTTTTTTTTTTCATTTTAGATTAGTAGGAAGAAAAAAAAAAGAGTCTATCAACTTGAAAGCAAAAATGTTGTGTGCATGAAATCGGACTTTCACCTAAAAGAAGGTTGACCCCTCATGTCACCTCTAATTTTCTCGTTTAAGTTTTCATCAACAGAAATCATCAATTCTTTAAAGAATCAAAAATTGTTTGACATCACAATGCGAGGCCTAAAATTTCTAGTAGTAAAAGTAAAAAATCTTAGGGTTTTTTAGTTTGGACTTTCATTATTGGGTTGAATATATTTCATTATTGGGCTGAATATAAATAGGTTGTAGTATATGGAAGCTTTAGTTTATTTTTTCTTTTGGCCCGCAGGGCTGGCTTGCACCAACTCGGGCTAATCCACTGATCAAATGGGCTAGTCCATTTAAGCCATTTTTTATACCCTAGCCCACCCCACTTCTAGTCAAAAATGGGTCGACCCAATGGGCCAAGCCTATTTTGACAGGTTTATGTGTCACAAGTACTCAATTTCCCGAATTTGTATCTGTATCCGTATAAGACAATAATTATATTTCACAATTCACATTCATACAATTCATTAATAATTAAACTTTATAAAAACAAACATAAAATTTAAATTTAAACAACAAGTTATTTTAAAAATATCTTAAACAACTTAAATAAATAAAAATGGACAGAACATCCTAAAGAAATAAAATTGTTTGTTTTCTCTTACATGACTTTTGAAATATCTCATTCCTCCTTAGTAATTATTAAGAAATGTAAGTATAGATCTACCATGAGTTCAGATCCTTGAGTATGCTCTACACTTGCCATCATTGATGGACCTTTTGCATCAAAAAGAGATTTGATCTAGAGACGTCTATGTATCAATATTGATAAGGTTAAGCAGGGAAGATGAATCATTTTAATCTTTGAAGATATTCTCCCAACTAAAAGGCTCGTGCCACCCTAGAAGGCTAAAAGTGTCATTTTTTATGGCCAGAGCATACTTGTTGTTCGGATTTTCTTCTTTGATCCAATATATTCTCTTATCTTGCTCCATCTCTCTTTTTATTGGTATCATAGCCATACTCCTAGATTTATGCTTACATTATCTTGATATGACCTAAGAAGGAAGGATCCCTTCAATCATGACCTTTTCTACTAATAAACCAACTGTTTTAATAGCATTTCTATTTCTTTAGATTCATGCCCCTCTAAAAGATCTACATATAAATTGGACTTTTTATATGAAGTAGATTATATTCCAGAAGAAGAAAAAACTCAACTTTCTCAACTACCCTTTGCCAATCCCTATTCCACTTATATAAAGCCATCTTTTTCTCTTGTCAAGTCCATAAAAGCCATCATAAAACATTCCACAAAAGCACCTAAAGAATACATCTAGTCCATTGAAACTCGTTTCACTAAAAAGGCAGACGAAACAGTAAAGATCAAGTTCGATCACTCCCATTTAAAAAACCCTCTGCACCACCAGTTTTTCTCACAATGTTCATGCTCAAACTAGCAGAAGATGAACCAAGTCCAGAACAAGAACTGATTTGAAGTTTTGACAATGAAGGAAGGCTTATCTTTCACTTCATAAATCCATCCATCAAACATTGTCTGTGGGACATTAACTGTAATTGTGAAGGATGTTCGAAAGAGAGTTTGGAAGCAAATTACAAACTTAACCATGACTATAAGTCAACTAAGAAGTCAAGAAAGAAATGCTCTAACAAAGAGATGTACAAAGATATCAGGACAAAGATCCTTCAATAGGACCTCTAGGAGAAGATGGAGGAAGATACTAGTATCTAGTAAAATATTCTCCTTTAGAATGAGCAAGACCAAAGCCAAAGATACCAAAGCCCTCACCTTAGAAGCAACTACCTCAAAATCCCTTAAAGCCCAGTTTACCTTGCTGCAAAAGAATTCAAAAGTGGGTTTAGAAACAAAAATGCTCTTAAATTTATCAACAAATCCAAAGACCCCCACTAATTCTCCAGGTTTATATTAAGAATTTTGAGAATGTGGTGCCTTGGAAAGCAAGTATATTCTCATGCTTAATTTAAATTTGTAAAGAAAATACATTTTGATAATAAGACGAAGAGTTTGTTTTAAGTAAGCATTCATTATCTAATTATTAAGGTACCATGATTCTATTGAGATATTAAAATACATTTGTATGAAGAGTCATACATAAGAGACATGTATTTTAATTGAATATAAAAAATGTTCACAGCCATATAATAAAGCTGATCACTTTATTATGTTAAGGCTATAATGTCCAAATTACTTCCAATGAAATGAATGTGATTCACTTCAAGGGAATGATGTGTCACGACCCAAATTTCGAGCCATGACCGACGCATGGGCCCAATGGACATAGCCCACTATGCCCAAGCAAGCCTATCGATTTATCCTACTCATCATTCCATCAAATATTGCTACGTCACAAATTATAACTTTAAACCAAAATAGTGATAGATATTTCCAACTCGTATTGGCATTACTCATTTAAAATATACATACATTGTCTGCAGCATGTATCTTAATAATTTACATCAAGTTTGTCTATACATCTCAAAAAGAAGACTCGATTTCTAGCGGAGGGACTCGGATGAACGTACAGCTATTGAATGCCGAGACACCTACCAAAATATGGATATAAGTCTACAAGGAAACCTCGTCCTAGTTACCTGCTGCCTCATGATCTGAAAACATGAAGTTGAAAACGGTGAGTATAAACCCAGTAAGTGAACAAGAAAGGGAACAAGCATACCATAAGGAATCTTTAATGAAATCATGATGCATTCTTTTTCAAAACAATGCAATTTGTTTCTATTCTTACTAAAAACCCCTCATCAAACCCTTAATTGATTGATCATTTGAAAATCATGAATCTATACACAACGAACCATTTGAAGAATGAAAGCTTCAATGATACGTAAGCGAGAATGCCTTTCCGTTGCAGCGACATTGGGATTTGGTTATTAGTCGATCGAGGGTTTCTCAACTGGCCGAGGATTTCTCACTAAACCTCCTCCCTTTAAACTTAACTCATTTAATCCTTAATGTAGGAAGTCCATGCTCCGATATGGTAGTAAAAAAGTGAAAGATAAGGCAACAATTGGACAAGATAGGAGACCAAAACAGAAGGTTTTTCGCTACAGCGAAATTGTAACCCAGAAACAGAAGGTTTCTCGTTGCAGCGAGATTTTTTCTCATTGTAGCGAAATTTCGCTGATGAAACAAAGAGTTTTTTGCTGCAGCGAGATTCCTTTTTGCTGCAACGAGAAGCTACAATGACTATTTCGCTGCAGTGAAATACATTCTCGCTACAGCGAGAACCAGTTCTGGTGAAGGTTCTCAAACCCGAGAGTTTCTCGCTGCAGCAAGAATGAATTTCGCTACAGCGAAAACAGAGCAACAAGAGAAAAGTTTCCCCTCACTCAACAAAAAGACCATCCTACTAAACCAACAAAATAAACATACAGCACATGAAAATTCCCAAAGTGCAATGTATCAAATTTCTCATATATGTCAATCATATATCACATTCATAAGTTTTCATTTCATAAGTCTAGATGTGCATAATTACATAGATAAACATCAACATCATCATAATCACACCCAACTCATGTACATCCCCCCACATCATGCACATAGCCGGCACCTTCGTGTGCATCCCCCCACATCGTGCACTATCAGTGTCATCGTGTACATCCTCCCACATCGTGCACACAGGCACTATCATCATCCATCTCTCACGCCACCATCATCACCGGCATGTGCATCCCCCCACATCATGCACACACACGGTTACAATCATTATACACAATATCTTTCATCATGCACAACACACACATTTATATATCATCATACTACAATAGTGCATGAGTCCATAGCAATCACATATCACAATATAAAACCATTTTGCAAAAGCTTGTTCCCAAGGCACTTGTCTTTATGAAAAACTTGATAATTCATTCAAATGGGTGGCAAATACATTATATTTCCCAAAACAAATTTTGAAGGCAGTCCACTCACCAATTGATTATAGAGCCTTTAGATGACTCCAATTCCCCTAATTGTCCAAATGAGATGATGGCGCTTCCTTAGAACCTAGGATCACATTAGCATAAGCAATAGGTCAATTACACACTATGAACCCTAAAAGCTATCTCTTAGTTAGCTTTCAATTACCGCATTAAATGGCTATCTATGTTCACTATCTTAATCATAAAAAAATTAATGAACATAGTCAACAACAAAACAGCTCATAAATCCCAATTACTAGCCATTTTCTACAGCTAAAAACCAAGCTTAATTCATCACTTACCCTAGGGCTCATTTGTACTCAAATTCTCTTCCAATTGTTTCCAAATCAATGGGGTAATTCTCTCTTTCTCTCTCTAAAACGTCCAGTTAGTGAGAGAAAGTGCAGAATTGAGATTTATCAAGGTTTTTAAAGTGAGAGGATGAAATAGCACAAGGGTTTATGGAAGGATGCACCAAAAGCATGAAAATTGAAGCTAATGAGAGAAAGTTATGGAAGCTTGAAGAAAACTCCCATGGAGGAATTGAAAAAACGTGAGAGGGAAGAAGGGAAGAAGAAGACCAGCTGCTGGAAATTCAAGAAGGTGCTGGAAATTTCAAGATATTTATAGGCCAACTTATCTATTCCCTTAAAATTACGAAAATGCCCTTTCACCAATTAACTTACTCTCCTTCAATCTTTTATGCAATCTTCTTGTTTTTTTGACCCTAGGACAAGGTCCATAATGGTCTAAACATACTCAGGTTCATAAAAACTTAAAATTTTAACCCGATGTGAAAAATGACCATTTTACCCCTACCGTGAAAATCGTCAAAATTTTAGTTTCCTTTCCATTTTACCCCTAATTTCACCATTCATTTATGCCTTAGGCCTACTTAGACCATAATATTGTTTAAAAACCTTACTTTTATGGGTTTACTAAGAAAATGATGAAATTACCCATGATCAGGGATATCGCGTATATTTTCCTTTACGAGTCTATAAAGGTCAAGGTCTCACATGATGAGTCTCAAATCATCGAAATGATTGACTTTGAGTAATGACACTATAACATGAACTGGAATCATCTGGGAATTAAATTTAAGTTTAACCGTTACTTAAATCTTGATCTCACACTTATACATTTGCTTATAGTAGAATCGAAATCCTAATGGATAGTGGACTCGTGTTTAATCTCCTTATAATCTTTGATTTACTATAAGCATGATTATCATAAAGCATTGATCTAGACTCCGTATTTTGGGATTATAATCGAAATGAACATCTGGGAACATATATCCAAATAATAAAATTCATAGCATTAACATCACTTCTAGTGATTTCAGGAAGATTGATGATTAATCTGTGCCCAATGGATTGATGAATTAGTTACTCATCACATCTAGATACTCAAAAGATTAGATCTAAAGCGTTGAATTACTAATTGAATGAAATTTGAGACTAAGGGACAAATTAACATAAAGGGTAAAATAGTAATTTCATCTTTTATCATTGGATGGTTATGAGGGTTTACAATATAAGGTTTGCAATTGGACAACTAATATTAATATCAAGTATTGAATTGTTTCTTGTAATTATAGTTAATCTAATAGTGCAACCATTAATCTATAGTGGAGTGATTTCATGGTTAATAAGCTTAAATTATTTTTTAATGAGATTAAGAATAATTCTAAGTTTATTGGAGCTTGAAATATTCATGTCCAAAGAGATTTTCCCCTTAGCTTAATAGAATTCAACTTGTTCAAGTTGGGATGCATGTACAAAAATGGCAGCTTTAACATGTTTCTCTTAATTTAGACAATAAAATATGTTTGTCTTAATTTAAGACAAGAAAAATATTTTTTGTCTTAATCTAGATAAGAAAGCATATTTGTCTCAATTTAGACAAGATAAAATATTTTGTCTTAATTAAATGCAAGCGTTGTCTTAAATTAATATAATGTTAGGAAGATTCTTGCAAAATGAATCTAGATAAAGAGACTTCATATTTGACTATCACTCATTTATTTATTATTAATTATTTTTAAATAAAGATGAAAAATAATAAAATAAGAGTTATTATTCAATAAGAAGTTTTATTTTATCAAAAACTCTAAATGATAATTAAAAAAATTAAATTTTTTATTCTTTAATTTTAATTTTGATAATTATGGAGCATGTTTAATGCTTCCATAACTCCAAATGGTTGGTCAAGATCGATTCAAAGGTGTTTGATTTTGATTAAACCTTTGAGGCAAGAGTTTTAATTAAAAAAAGAGATTAGAAGAAAAAAAATGTACGTACTTTCTCTTGAAAAAGTTCCAGCCATCATTTCTCTTCTTCTCCTCCAAACTTTGTCATTTCTTTCTTCCTTTATTCCATTCTTAGCTGAATTTTTTGAAAGAAAAGTAGCCATTAATTTTAGAAAGAAAAGAAAGACAAAATTGGTTGTCATCTTATAGTCTTGCATTCCACACTTTGTCCACTCAAGGTTCAAGTTGAAAGGATTATTAAAGAACGAAATAGTAAACTTGTTTGGTCGAGAAATCATTCATTGGTGTGCTGCTGTCCAAAAATAAAAATCTCAAAACAAAAGGTATGTTTTTTTTTTCTTACTTAATAGATTTTTATTTTTTTTAGGACGTGATTATGTTACTTGTAATAAGAATGATGTGTGTTTCTACTTGTGTAATTGGATTGCTTGCTTTCTTTATAACAGAAATTTTTTAAAATCCATGTTTTACACAATCACATCAATTTACTAAGATCCTACTCCAGCAGTTTGCATGTTCTAGCCTTCAGATCCTTCTTACGATCATGAATTCCCTCTACTAGAGGAATTCATTGAAAGGAATTCAAACACACACCCAAAATTCCAACTCAGATTCAAGCAGACGCTATGGGAATGCCAACCAAAATTAACATAGCAGAAGCTAAGCTAAATTGGCAAACAACAATTACCTTGCCCGAAATTCCTTATTAAAAGGAATTAATCAAAAGGTCAGCATTATCCAAGACAAGATCAAAACTATAGAAGATAAAGTCCACAAAAATACCACGGTCGCTAATGATATGATTAAACTTCTCCAAAACAGACTTAAACATGTCTCCAGAGATTCCAGAGCAAGGCATTCCGTTCTAGCAGTATATGGAACAAAAAGAAGCAGAGACTCAGAAGCTTAAGGTTGAAATTAAACTCCTCCAAGAAACCAAACGGACTCCATCCCCAAATAAGAACAATCCATTCCAATTGATTACTCGAACCTCGTCAATCCCAGTAGAACCACCTGGATCACGCATTGAACTTCTATCCCTATCCAAAGGAGTCACTCTCTTCGACCTCTACAAAACTCTCAAAGCTTAAAAAGACAAAGAGAAGCAGAAGAAGAGAAAGGAAACAGAAGAATTCTCTGAAAAATTATCCTTCCTTAATCAAGCATCCATATTGAAATAAGTACTAAAGTTGCAACTCAAACCCATCCTACACTCGAATATAATCAAGTCGGATACTCACAAGTACCCAATTAAGAGGTATTCAATTAATTTGTGTAATAACCACTGTTTTATGCAATTTATAAATTTCCTTTTATCATTTGAGTTTAAAATTTTATAAAAACTGTATAAAAGTATACTTTACAATTACAAACATCATGTCAACTGTTTTACTTTAACCTTTCAAGTACAGCATTGATTACCTTCTTCTCTCCACTTGCAACTTCATCTCATGCCTTTCCCATTTTATACGCATACACACGAAATAAAAGCTGTTAATACAAAGAAATCTTGATTGAGATACTTATAAAACACTTTCTGTAATTTCTATTTTAAGTCTAATAAGTTGTTGAAACGTGTAACCTTAATAGAGACAATTAAATTGTTGATGTTAAATTCCATTGTAAAATGACATAAAATTGAAACATATTCTTCAAATATAATCAAGCATGTTTTGCCACA
The DNA here is from genome assembly GCF_053813885.1 of Theobroma cacao. NCBI lineage: Eukaryota > Viridiplantae > Streptophyta > Magnoliopsida > Malvales > Malvaceae > Theobroma > Theobroma cacao. The sequence continues at coordinate 28,950,491 of NC_142643.1, forward strand.
CCACCAGCCGCCCAAGTCCCTCCTAGTAATTGTCAATTCAAATCAAACAAATGTACAAACTTGTCAGTCATTTTGGACCATAAGCCCCACATGCAAAACTTGAATCTTTATGCACTGTATCCGTCTGAGAGCATGCATGGGGTTAACAATTTTACAAACTCCTAGCGTTCAGTTGCATTGGTGTATGATTACTTAACCTGAAACTACTACCTACCAAAAGAAATAAGTGGGGGACAAAATGGAATAAAATACTACTTCAAAGTGATGTTACCAATGCCACAGAATTCCAGGAGGCAAGCAAATTGGTCGATATCTGTGAGATGAAACAGCTTCTGGGCTACAATGCTGGCAATTTTTGTGTTCAATTAGTGGGCCTGTGCTTCAAGAAGAATGTTTGTGGCAGCATTGACGTCATTTCTGGCATGCACAAGTGCCTGCCTGGCTGAGTTCCGATCAAACCCCATTGACACCAGGGTAGCAATGCAGTCCTCTGGCGGCTCTATGGCTGAAGGTGCAGCAGTAGACGGATAGGTTCTCTGAAGCCAGAAGAATTAATGTGTTAATTAACAGAAAGTAAAATATCCAGGCAGAACTCAAACTGCATCAAAGAATTGATGTAATCCACAGCAAACCTTCACATGTATCAGTTTCGAGAGAAGGAAAATTCTTAATATCCAGTGTTCAATCAGGCTAACTGTTTACCAGAAATGTAAATTTAAAAATATTTTCAGCTAAATCCAGGAAAAGGCCCGCTGCGCCCCAAAAGTCAATAACATTGACTACACCTAAAAACTGTTTCCTGTTTCCTTTTTCCAATAATTGAATTTGAGGGTGGTTAACTGGCTAGTAGGTTTTTATGAAGCAAGCTACTAGTAACCCTACTATAAATTGCCATTTTAGACTCATTAGGCAGCTGTATTGTATTGAATTATTCTGTTTGAGGCTTTAGAACCCTAAACCCTAGGCATTTTGTTCCTACTTCGATTTTACATCAATTTTAGCCTTTTTTCTAGTTTTCTCTTCATTGACTTCTTATTATCTTGCTGGGTTGAATCGTTTTGCTAGAGATGAGATGGAAGTGATTAGTTTAAAGATGCTCAACAATATGCTTTAATAGCAGAAAAGAAAATGACACGCTACGATGCAAGGAGGCAGTTGTATGGTCAAAGTGGTATTATTTTGCAGGTTAATAGTAGCACTTTTCAAGGATTTCGGAACCATTAAACCTCTCAGGAAGGCAAGTTGGGGGTGTAACAAAAAGGAATAATGCAGCAACTAATGGAAAGCATAATAGTTCGTGTTTTGGTACTTCTAAGGCAGATAACAAGTCCCAAATTCAATGTTTTAGGTGTGAAAGAGGAGATACCTCCTATCCTTGTCCAAAAAGAAGGGTGAATCTTGCAGAATGTGAAGAAGGCTTAGAAGAAGTCGACTTTGCACCCTTTAAAGGAGGAAGCTAAACAAAAGCTGGTTGTTCTTTGGGCAGTAAGGTAAATGCATTTTTATCCTTATAGGAGTTTGAAGCTCAAAGTAGAGAAAGTGGAAATGACCAGAAGGGTGAATTACCAAAGCAGCCCTTTGAAGTGCAGCATTTGTTAGACGGGTTTAAGGAGTTGGTCAGTGAGGAATTGCCATCAGTTTTACCACCAATTAGGCGTGTTCAACTTGCTATTGGTTCAGTTCCTGCAGCTTCATTACCAAATGTACCAGCTTATAGAATGCCTCTGTTGCAATGAGCTAAGACTCAAAAACACGTTGAGGGAGATGCTTGCTAAGGGTTTTGTTCAGCAAAGCAAAAGTCCTTGTGCTTGTCCAACCTTACTTGCTCCTAAGAAGGATGGTTCATGGAGGATGTGTGTGGACATCCATGCCATCAACAAAATTACAGTCAAGTATCAGTTTCCTATTCCTTGGTCAGAAGATATGCTTCATCAGTTGGCCATTCTCTATTTAAAAGTGGCTATCACCAAATTAAACTAAGGAGTGGTGATGAGTGTAAATCAGCCTTCAAGATGCCCAATGGACTCTATAATGGTTACTGATGCCACTGGGTCTTTCTAATGCTCCAAGCGTAATCATGCCAGTTATGACGGAGGTACTCAAGCCTTTCTTGAACTTATTTGGGGTGGTTTATGCTGTTGACATCTTAATTAATTGTAAATCTAAGAAAGAACACTCGACTTCCCTAAGGCAAGTTTTAGAAACTCTTCTTAGAGAGAAACTCTATATAAATTTGAAGTGCGCTTTCTTGTGCCATGAGGTTGTGTTTTTGAGTTTTATTGTCGACCAAATCTGAAGAAAGTGCTAGTCACATAGAATTTTGTAATATGGATGTGTTTCAATTTTATGACGATAGTAAAAATTATGGTCATAAAATGAAACACTCCATTCTAGGTGCTTTTCTTATTTACATTTTTTGTTTTAAATTTTATTTTAGTTTATTGACTCAATAAAATAGTAGAGAATATCTGTTTTACTGTAGCATCAAAAGTTATGCACGTAAAATGGTTCTCTTTACTCTAGGTGCTTATCTGAAACTTTATCAAAATCATGTAACTTGGAGGTACGGTTTAGGTCCCCCTCCTTTGTACTTTTTATTTCGTAATTAATAAAATTTAACAGGCTAGCTGGGCCCTGCGTGAATTTCCAGCATAAAAAAAAAAAAATTCTGAAGAAAGTGTGTGCCATTAGGGAATGGCCAACACCTAAATCAGTCAAGGAGATTCAAAGGTTTCATGGGTTAATCGCATTTTACAGGAGATTCACAAGGAGTTTCAGTTCCATTATAAGTCCTGTAACTGAAAGCTTCAAAAATGACACCCTTTAGTGGTCAAATTCTACACAAAGTGCATTTGAACAGATTAAGGTTTTGATGACAGAGGCACCGTTTCTGGCACTACCAGATTTTGAGAAGTTGTTTGTTGTGGAGTGTGATGCTTCACATGTTGGAATTGGAGCAGTTCTCAATCAAAGATGGAAGGCCAGTGGAGATTTTTACTGAGAATTGTCAAATAAAGATGACAAAATTTGATCAAGTCCGAAAACCCTCCTGAGCTGACGCGAGACCATTTGATCCAAATTGACTAAAAACAGTCAAACACCCAAAACCAATAGAATTCAAACCCAAGGCGACCCAAACCCAAAACATCCTGAACCCGAAGTGACCTGAACCCACAACCACCAGGAATCCAAGACCAATCTGATCCAAAACATGTAAAAACCTGAATTTGTAATCCGAAAAGGCCCCAATTGTGATTAAATGATTTTTTTTAAATGAGTAAATGAATAAATGAGACAGTTTTTTTTCTTAAATATAATTTTAAATTTTAAAAAATATATTATTTATAATTATTATACAATTTTATTCTCCATTTAATGGAAAAAATGCAAAAATGGCTAGATGTTAAGATTTATATCAATTAGTTTTAAATATCAAATTTTGGGTTTCTTATAATTTCTAAGTATTAATATTACCTATTGAATTATATATTTTTATTAAGTTAGTATTCTTTATGAGATATTATTTGTACTTTTTTTAATAATATCCATTATTCACTCCCATGGGACATTTGTCTAGATGATTCTATCTAGGGTTAGTATTTATAATTTATGTCCAAATCAAAAACAATACTTAGATATAAGAAGAAATTTTTGAAAAGTTGAAATATATTCAAAAGTTATAATGACTAAAAAGATAAAAATAAAAGCGAACAAAATATTGATAGTGAGTGTATAGTATAGATAAAACAAAAGTACAATTTATATTTATACAAATATTTATCAATTTTTTTAAATTTCAAATTTTCTTTTAACACTTTTATCTTAAATTTGTTAAATTAATCAATGATATTGACTTGACATCTATTACAGAAAAATTAATTATTTATAACATTCGAATTTACAAAAATGTCTATAACTCATATGAATCCCAAACTGTACCAAAACCTGCTCAAGCTCAAGGCAATCCAAAACCGATATGGTTTGAACGCGTTATGGCCTGAACCCGATACAACTCGAATTCAAAACAATATTAACCCAAGATGGACTGAACCTGGATTGAACACAAACCCAAAAACAACCTAAGTTGAACCCGTCCAATTGCCACCTTTTTGGTCAAACACCAGATGGCGCTATTCCACCTACAACTCAGTGTTTTATGCAGTGGTGAAGGCTATACATCATGGGCAACATTATTTAGCCTATAAGGAGTTTGTGCTTTATTATTCCAATCATCAAGCTCTATGGTATTTGAATTTTAAGAAGAAACTCAGCAATCGTCATGCTAGATAGAGTGCTTTTCTTGATAAAAGCATTGAGCACTCAAGTTACTGGTTTTGAAGAATTGGAAAAACTAGTATCAAAGTGATCCATATTTCAGTTGTGTTGTAGAGGAATTGAACAGGCCAGCTGGACTAGAAAAGCTGCCATACAGGTTGCATGAAGGTTTTTATTCAAAGGCAATCAATTATGCATTCCAAAGGGGTCCTTATGAGAGTAGATCATAAGAGACCCTCATGGGAGTTGATTAGGATATTTGGCAATGTTGGTTGATTGCTATTATTGGCCAAAGATGCTTAAAGACGTGGATAAATAGGAGAAGAGATGTTCAGCTTGTCAGTTTGGGAAGGGTTTTGTATACAAGTTTGTACACTCCTTTACCAGGGCTCTATAAGTTCATTTGGGTATGGATTTTGTCCTGGGGCTGCCAAAGACTACAAAAGGATATGACTCCATTGTTGTTGTAGTTTCACACCATGTTTTAAAACCTCAAATGCTACACATGTTGCTCACTTGTCTTTTAGAGAAATAGTGAGGCTTAAAGGTGTTCCTACATCTATAGTTTTGGACAGAGATGTCAAATTCATGGGGCACTCGTAAAGGACTTTGTGGAGGAAGTTCAAACTGAATTAAAGTACTCTAGCACTTGCCATCCACAAACAGATGGTCAAACTAAAGCAACCAAAAGGAGTTTTGGTAACTTGTTAGGAAATCTTGTGGGAAAGCATCTGAAGACTTGGAACTTCACTATACCACAAGCTGAATTTGCCTACAATAATTCAGTTAACAGAACTCTAAAGATGGCACCAAGCTGCTTATGGGGTTAAACCACAACATGTACTTGATTTAGAGCCATTGCAACAAGAAGCCTGCAATAATGATGATGGAGAGGCTTTGACTGAACATATTAGAAAAGTGAATGAGGTTAAGGATGCGTTAAAGGACAACAATGAAGCTTATCCCACTATTGCCAATCAACATCAACAGGAGAAAGAGCTTGAAGAAGGTAACTTTGTGCTTGTGCATTTAAGGCAAGAGCATGAAGAAAGTAAGCTCAAATGCCTATTTGATTGAGCTGCCCTCTGAGTTACAGATCAGTCCTATACTCAATGTGTCTAATTTATATTCATTTGAGGGATTTGATGGGGAAGTGGCTACCAATTTCTGAACAAGTTCATCAATTTCCTACCTCCCAACAAGATGTTATTGAAGATGTGTTAGATGCTAAGGAAGTAAAGTCTCAAAGAGGGAATCAGTATAGGCAATTTTTAGAGCAATGGTTGGGTACACCAGCTAGTGAAGTTACTTGGATTACTTTAAATGAATTAAAAAGGACTGATCCAGAAATCTATGCTGAAGCTGCCAAAATATTCAGTAATAAGGAGGGTCTTTTATCAACCTGAGGAGATCAATGCAGAAGCCTTCCTAAATTTATCTCAATTGGTTATCTTATTATGTTTTACTTTCTATTTGCTGTTTTACTTTAGTTAATGGTGAGTGCATATAATGATGCAGCAAATGGAAGTCATACCAGTTTCACCAATATTAAAATTCAAAAGGGCTGAAAACCTACTGCATGGGCATTGTTGCTCTGAATAAATTGAAGATTTAAACTTTGACCAACAAATGAAGTAAATGACTTAAAAATAGTTATTTCATACATTAAGTACAATTCCAATGAATTAATATGAAAACAAATGCTATCAATACGCAATATAAGCAGTGGATGCCAGTTTATGGCTTCCCAACATAAGATATTGTCATATTCTCAACCTTAGAAGAATGCATGACTTTATGGATGAACCTAAAATATATCGAATGTTACTGAATATTACCCCAAACCAAACATTAAGCATGAGGCTTCAGGCAATATTATAACATCAAAATGTACAACATTCGAAACATGCTATAATATGGAGCAGTTGAACACCGTAAAGATTGGCATGCACCACAAATTGCAAGATTCATCAATCAAATGCTTTAAAAAATATATATGAGTTATACACAAAATCTCAGTTCCTACTCCAGTTCCAGCTTAGAATTCCAATCACATGCATCTTGTATACAAAGTCAACAAATATACATGCTTATGTCAGCCTGTGTGAATTGCAAATAATTCTGGTTCATGGCAAATATATGTTATAAGAAATTGCAAAAATGAAAGCATTCAACTAAAATACTTGCCTCCGCTTGGCGGGTTGTGTAGGAAGGTACATTTCCTGCAAGATTCCTTGCTGAAGCTGTAGGTGGGTTCCCCGTAGAAGGCCAAGAAAGCCGTGAGAAGAAGGACGTAACAAACTCAGGGAACTGTAATAAAACAATGAATTACTTCAACAAGACTTAAATTAATCACCATATTGCAGCATATGAACTGAAAATGATGCTACAAAATGGATTGAACAACTACATATTGGAAAAAGTTAAATATTACCATTCTAGCTCAATTCCACAGCAATGCTTTTACTTGGAAAAAATAAATTCAGAATTACAAAGCTTCAAGAGCATTCACATCTAGTCACAATAATTTCAATTTGTTCACTTTCAATGTCAGATCTTTAGAATTGCAATAAATTTAACACTTCTGTCCAAAATTGTTAACAATCAGACAGAAAACAATGTCTTCTCCTACATCATTCTATTTTAATTATCGTTCTGATTCAACAATTACTTCCTGCCTATTTAAAAGAAAAAAAAAAAAGATGCATTTTTAGTTCACCCCTTATTAAACCATTCAGGAGGATTTGATTATATCCGTTATGATAAAACAAGGTTCAAATTAAGTAAATTGAAATTGTTGAACTTATATAAAAATAAGGTAAACTTTTTTAATTGGTCCATGTGCTCAAGGCAAATGTTAATTATAGTCTCTATACAAGAATTTCAGCATATTGAGTCCCTCTAAAGAAATGTTGATCTAACGACAATCGCTAACACCATGAAAAGGAGAGCTGATGCATCATTTTGGACAATGGCATGTCAAGCCAAATGATCATACTTTGGCCACCATGGACTCTAAAAAAAATCAACAATTAAATTTAACCTATAAAGATTATATAAAAATAAGGTAAAATTTTTCAATTGGTCCCTGTACTCAAGGCATATGTTGATTTTAGTCTCTATACAAGAATTTCAGCAAATTGAGTCCTTGATCTAAGGACAATCACTGACACCATGAAAACAAGAGCTGAAGTGTCATTTTGGACAATGACATGTCAAGCCAAATGATCATACTTTGGCCACCATGGACTCTTACAGCCCAAAAAAATCAATAATTAAATTTAACCTAAAAAGATTATATTTTCTCCATTTTCTTTATTCTTTCTTTTTTTCTGTCTCATCTCCATATGCCTTTCCCTTTTCTACTTAAGCCACATATCCAGTAAACAACCACAGCATAAACTCTCAAACAACTTCTAACTCCATTACCAAATCAAAGAAAATTAGAGCAACAGAGGCAATAAATGAAACATAATAGAAACCAATTTTAGATTCTACTTAGAATAGAATACATCAATACACGAACCATGTACTTGTGGCACCACCTTTGACACTTTTAGGCATGTATGAGTGCAACAAAAGCATAACAGAAACAAAACATAAAACAAAATCTGCCAATGATAATTCATTTTGCCAAAAAAATCAAAGCTGGGTATACACACACACACACACACACACAAAGCCAGATTGCAGATGAAGAAATTTAAAAAAACTGATATAAAATCTAATATAAATCTCAAAACAAATGAAACCAGAAAAATATCCTCATAAATTACTCAAACTAAAATTATGGCATATGATCTTCAAAAAAAATATGGAATATTAGTTTATATGATAGAGAGAAAAAATAAACAAGTAATCAAGAACCTGATTGATCTAAGAGGAAGAAAAAGCTGTCAAAGCCTGTGGCGAGTTTATGCAAATAAAGACCGTTAATTGCATTACTTTTGGCTTATCCAGCAACAACTTGCAATTGGATTAGAGAGAGATAATGATAGATGAAGAGACAAAAGGACTGGTAGATCTGAAGCTGCAAATTTTGGTGAGAGATTAGATTAAGAGAGTAGCAGCTGCTGGGTGCCGGATTTAGTGCTGGGTGGCCAGATCAGTGACCCAGCTGCCCTAACCAGTGTCAAGCATATCAATCTAGCGTGGGATGCTAAAGCTATGATTTTTGGTGACAGATCAGAGCAGATGTGAGAAGAGACAGGAAAGGAGTGCAGAGGCAGGAGAAAGAGAGAGGAAGGAGATGAGACAGAGAGTAGAAGGAAGGATGAAGAGAGTAGCAGCTGTGGCTCCCGTTTTGTAGCTGGATGGCCAGATTGGTGACCCGGCCACCCTAACTGGCATCTTGCATAACAGTGTCGTCAAAGAAGAAAAGAAGAATTTGACCTAAAAATAACTGTTTTAAGTTCAAGGTTCCACATACTCTTTTCCCCTGCTTTTTATATCTCTCAAACTCAAAGGACCCTCATTTTGATACCATACAATTATACCAATCCAGATAAAACACTGTGCAAAGCAAGCACACATGCATGCAAATGCCTTCACAAACACGTAACTTCACAACTCCTTGAAAAGTATAAAGTTTATGTGCATAGCTAAGAAAATCTTATGCCAATGGGTTTTATTATTGCTGATCCCTTGCATGGGACCATTTGTCAATAGGTTTACTACTGAAAATGTAGCCACCATTACTGCAGTCAAAATCATATTGAAATGTATGGCTCAGATGAAAGTTCTACAAGAATGCACGTTGTCCCCATGTCTCCAAAAAAGGAAAGTAAAAGAAGCAAAATTTTCTAACTCAAGTATCAGATGGTAAACAACCTTAGCCCTGCGGATGTGAAAGACATTTAGACGATATAATGAACCAGCCAGGATGCCACATATCCCTGGCAAGAGAGATCTTTTCCAAGACGATAGAAGAAGCTGCAAGAAAAAAACTGAAGTTAATCGTTAGGCCTCAAGGTAGAAGGTAAACAATAAGCAGTAAAACTAATTGCTCGCTGTATACCTGAAGACCAGCTAGATATATGAAAGACTTATCGGAGAAGCGAACACCAAATATACGAAACCATGTTGAAACTGGGATGTCAAAATAAAATGGTACAAATGAGGCAAATATGAGGCCATAAGGTCCAGAAGTGAGCAGGTTAGCTGTGGGATCTGCAAATATTAAATATCAAGTCAATTTCCCATCAACATCACCAATTCAGCACAGAGAACTAGAATAGTTAACCATGCATACAAATGATAATGAAAACCTTACATGCTGATGTTTAAAATCTGTCTTTAATAAAAATTTAGAAAAAAAAAACAAAAAATTATTTTCTTTGAAGCCAAGATATAAAAGCTAGATCATGAGTTATCGACCGAGAGTTTAACACTACTCAACAGGTAGATTATTATGGCTACTTTATATAGTAGCCAATATGGCAATGACAAAGAAGTAAGTGGTTTGATCCCAAAGACCAAATTCTATTCATTGCTTAACGACCCCTATCCTACCAAACGATACTTAGAAGAACCTGTAAGCAGGAGATTTCCTTAGAATTCCCCTAACTACATATATGGAGTTTTTTTTCTCTTTTTTTTTTTCTTTTGTTTTTTAAGGTTCGTTGTCTAGTAGCATGTTTCTAATTATCCATTTGTAAAAGAAGTTTGAATCCTGACTGGAAAACTTATTACCAAAAGAAAAAAAAAAGTAGAGAAACTGAGACAGAAAACATAAGCAGCCTGAAATATTAATGTAACATAAACTTATATTAGAAAGAACATGGCATGGAATGATATGACAGTGCATACCTTTAAGAATAGCTAGAGCCATAACCTCAAAGAAGAATGAGACCATTACTGAGAACAAGATAAAGACCTGCATAATCAGGGCAGACAAAAAATTACATAGAGGAAAGAAAAAAGAGCACATACTTTAGTTTCTGCATGAGTATTAGTTGCCAGTTTAAAATCATAGGAGGATCTAAACATAATTCAAACTGATAATCTCTTCAATTGATAATATTCACTCTCATCTATAGAATATCTGAGTGCTATCATCGAGATCTATAGATGCAGCTCGCTCTATCAATTTCATACAAAAGTCAATGATCTTATAGAATAACTCCTCTGGATGGGTTGCCATAGGTTAAGTGGCTGACTAAGTTTTACAACAGTGGACAATTCATGTTGTCTTTGGCAACCTAAATTTGGGTTTGGATTTCAAATTTCTGAATTTAGAAATCCTTTGTATATAAATAAATCAAGAATATGAAATCCTACATTATCATCAAAGTCCAATTCACTGTTCGGATAACTTTAGACTTTGATTTGAATTCAAATTAATATTTTTATTCCATTATACAAAGAATTAATTGACGAGGTAATACAATCAAACTATGCCAATAAGATCTCTATCTCTCATTCCCCTATTGCTTCCATCTCTTTTTCTTTTGATTTATCACCACTTTATGGAACTGAAACTCTCTCTCTCCAACAGTCCAGTTTCTCACTTTAGAACACACAAAGTTCCACAGAAAGAGAGAGAGAGAGAGAGAGAGAGAGAGAGTTAATTCACTTTAGACAAAAGGAGTTAAGGAGAGCAAGGGGAGAGAGATGAGATCAAGAAGATAATGATTAATTGAAACATAGAAAGATCAAAGACAGTGGGATGGATTTGTTTAAATACTAGTCCCAGAATAAATTGTAAATCCTAAAATTTGGGCTTTTAAAATCCTTAGCAGATTTGGTTCAAATACAAATCATTGTTGTTTAGAGGGCAAACAAAGAATTTGGAATTTAAAATTCATATCGCATTTCAAACAGTAAATAAACCACATAGCATGGGATTAAAGAAGATGATGACAGGAAGAAGAAATAATTTTTGAGGACTCTTCACAAATTCCATAAGCAATTTCAGTTTCCTCGTACATCACAAATTTATGAATCAAATAAATTAATCTTTCATATGGTAATTTCTCCATCAAAAGATATTTGTATAAACCCCAGTTATTGATTCATCTTTTAAAAACAAAAATCATTTGATTCATAAATTTCAGATATATGTATACCCAGTTTCCTTTTACACCCCAAATTTGTCATAAAACTTGTAGGTTTTCACTTAAAGAATAGAAGAATCATATTGTTAATTACTTCCCTCTTTAACAGTGGAGAACAGTACTCCCATCTCATGGAATATTTTAGCAGTTAAAACCAAAAACAGATTAATATCATGACCAACACAGGAAAATGAATAATCTTTTCATAAAGATCAACCAATTAACAGTCCTTCAGTGCAATCTGAATAGATGAAATCAAGGCAAAGTTTTCAAGAAATAAATCTCCATCTAAAGAAGAGAATAACTAATAGAAGAACATGGACAATAAGTGCATAGGAGAAATTACTGTAGCTGATATCACTACTTGCTGCAACAATAGTTAATGAGGGAGAGCTGCCAGTGGTAGCAGCAGGTGATTGAAGGTGGTTGTCTCTACGTAACACCGAAAATGTTGGTCATAACTTTTCTTCCCTCTTGGGAAATTTTATCCTATTTTCATGAAGAATAAAGAAACTGAGCCTTAACAGTTTCCAATTTCTCTGCACAGGTGGTGTACAAACCAATTTTCACCAAAACCAATACATGGCTCTCTCTAGTTCCCTTCTGCTCCAATACAGCACTGTGCCATGATGCAGCAGCTGTACTTGCCCAGCTTGGACATTTCCACCTAAAAATCCTATTCCAACCAATATGCAAACTTGCCTACTTTTCCAGATTTTGGAAGAGATGGAAATAAAAAAAATAAAAAAAAAAACACCAAGCAAAAATCAAGTCAGTAGCAAATAAGGAGTTGTTGCAACCTCCTGCAGTTTTTTTAGCTTCTTTCCATGGCTATTACTGGGAAATCAGAAGATGTGATGGTGGGGTAGGTTGGCATGTGAGAGTGGGTATGTCGATGTGAGCAAGAGAGACAAAAAGTATGATACAGACTAGGAGACGGTGAATGTTAGTAAAAGAAATGACATCAGAAGAAGATCCCTCATGTGGATATTTTACTTATACCCAGGCTGCTATTGAGTTTAATGTCATGTCAAAATAAACTTGAACAAAGTAAACCTAAATTTCAATTGCACAATGCAAGCCCAAAGATTTGTAGCCAATTTGATTCAACAAAAGAAGCCCCCATGATTTTAAAGAACTAAATTACGGTAAAAGTATTAAAAATGACTAAATTTCTGTAAATTATGCTACAAATAGCACTATCTCAAAACGGTGAATCAAAATGCGATGGTATGTAGGAAATACCATTCCCAGAAGAAACAAAAATGTTAGTTTGTATGATACTGACAACCTTGGTCAAATCATCAAGCAAGTAGGATTTCAAAACTTGAAGAAATTTATGTTTCACTTCCAATCATGCCACATTTTGCTAAAGAGTTATGTTTACAAATTTTCTTTTCATTTCATTGTTAATTCTTATTGTTTTTAGTATCCTATTACATTTCAATTTCACCATTTTCTTAACACAACAACGAACGGCATTCTTTCAGGTGTTTCTATTCTTTTTGCATGGCAGAGCCTCTATTAATAAGGCCTTAAGAATATCAGTAAAGTTTGGTTACCTCAATGTACTTCATCAGAAACATACATTCTGTAATAATAGTTTAACTCTCTGCATATTGGGTGTAACATTTAAGACAACACAACAGAATGGACTAGCATAAACAACATGATCACTCACTGAATACTTGTTGGAACCAATCTGTCTCTCAAACACCCTGAAGTAGTATAGTAGATAAAGTCCAAACATCAGTTCTGGAGTGGATGAAAAGGCAAAAACTGATACAATTAACTTCCATATGCTAAGTTTTCTGAAAATATCCTGTCATAAAATTGAAATGATTCAATAAGAGTTATACACAATAAATTGAAAAGCACATGGCATCTTTGAATAAATAAATGCAAGATCATTAAACTGATTAGCCATTTACAACCTAGAAATACAAACAATATTTTATTATCACTTAATTTTTGTATCTTTTGCCGTTTGACAGTAGAGTTCAGGCCAAATCTCCTCACAATTCCTCCCCTCCCCCTCGCTGCCTTATTCCCATTTCTGAGAAAATGACCATTGCTTTACCATCTGACTTTATTCTCTCACAACAATCCATAAAATTACTTTCCACGAGACAAACTAAGGTTTTGACAACGGGAAGCATACTTCCTGAATTTGTTTTATTCAGCATATAAACACTTAAACTGTGAAGAGGGACATAAAAGAAGGAATAACCCCTTTGGTTTCACTTATCTAAAATACAATGTGCCAATGTCTGTACGCTCAACAAATAACAAATTGACAGCATTCACAATACTTGTTTAAATGTCTCAAAACAACAAAAGTTGCATCAACAACTTTGACATCAATTCTTATTCCTAAAGAGGGACACAAAGATGATTTACAGTAGCAAAATTACTTGATTTTGAGCCAACTTATGATGGCAACGTAGGAAGAGGAACAACTCATTCATAATTCAATATAATCCATACCCTTGTTTTCTTGTAAGGTGAATTTCATGTATCTTGGAATTTTGCATTACAACAATATCTCAACAACCTAATATCTTTACCGTAAGATTACTAGAAACTAATTATAAATCTATGAAACATCTAATAATGTGCAGCAACCAATCAATTTAGAAATCATTATGTTAACCACGTCTCAGCAATGCCATCCCTCAAGCAAGGGATGATAAAAACAAAATGAAACAAAAAAAGGCAGGATCCGAGATTAATCAGTATGACTATTATAAAAAAAAAAAAAATGAAACAGATTTGTAATTCAATATTTAGAAAAGCAATGGCCAGTCCTTGTAAATTAAAAGAAACAGAAACATAAGAGCTTATACTGAAATTTAAATGGTAAATAAAAAATACAAGATAGAAAACCCTACAATATCAATTCAGAAAATAAAACAATAATAAAAATGCTACAACATGAATTCACATTGAAAAGTAAACTTAAAGACGTAATACAAGTCATACCATCTGGGGATCCTATATAAAACATTTGAATTAAGAAACGAAGGAAAACCTAGAAACAAACAATCGACCCAGATTCAAAGCTACAACTCTTAAACGTAAAAGGCAAAACAAGAATTACCTGATAGGACAAACCAAGCTTGAAAGAACGGCCTTGGATCCCAAAGAATACGGTGAAGAGAGCACAAGCAATTAAAAAGATTCTAGTCACTGGAGCATTATCTGCAACCACAAACCAAAAAAGAAATAATAATCATGATCATCATAGTTTCAAGGAAAATGAGAAGGTCATGGTAAAAGCCTAAGAAAATAAGAAGAAGAAGGACTTGTACGCACTGAAACCGGAGGGGCCGCCGTTCATCTTTCAAAAGTTGGTAGGAAGGAGGAAGCAACGACCTCTGCTTTCGAATTTCACCTCCTTTATATAAAAATTTCAATAAGCTTATATAATTTGGAATTTTTTCCCCTTTTGTCTTTGGCTTGGGACGGAATTACAGAGAGTAGAGTCAAGTCGTCTCCCCCCCTCGCTCTCACCAAAAACGAAAAAACAGTCCCCTCTCCGTCTATTCCTTTTCTAGCTTCCCCTTTCTCTCCTTTTAATTTTTAGGACGGCAATGATCATTTTTTCACTCAATATTTATTAAAAAATTTTAATTTAAGATTCAACATTTTATTTATATCAAATTAAAATGTAAGTTTCCTTTTTCATTGAAACAAAATTAATTAAAAATAATAATGATTATCCTTATTGAAACTTATTTATTAAGAGTTATCCTTGACCTACAATTTTAAAACTATTAATATAGTTACTAATTGTTTTTTCATCGATTTTCTGTATTGAGAAAATTACAGAAATAAAAGATCGGCTTTTAAAATTAAAAATTTGATTAATTTTAGATCCCAATATATGTCTTCCTTTATTCTTCGTGGTTCTCTTTGTTGATTAATTTTGCAACATTTCTTCCTTGTCTTGTTTCTCATTCGAACTTTTAATTAAGGGAGTCCAATTAAATTTTTTAAAGAAAATTATTTATATTTTGCTTTGGTAAAAGTCTTTTATTCATTAAACTAAAAAAAAAATCTCACCACAAGAGTTACTTTTTATTTTTATTTTATGCTAAACACTTACATAAGTCTTTGAATTATATAAAAAAAAAATTAATTAAACCTCTATCTTTTTATTACATTTAATTAAGTCTCTAAATTTTTATTTTACATCAAATAAGTCCCTTTTCACTACGTTGATTTTTATTAATTAACGATACACATGACACTTTTATGTCACATAGTAGGTTAACAGATCTTTTTTATAATATCACTACCTTGTGGCATGTTGACTTGTTATTTTAATAATGTCACTGTCACGTGATAGGTTAACGTAAACATTAAATGTTGTTGATTAAGCTTTGTGTGCTTACTTTTTTGTCTAACACATATCAAAAAATGATTGACTTAAAGATTTAAAACAAAAAATAGAAAAAAAAAAACTTAATTACTTTTTTCCATAATGTAATAGAAGATAGACATTTTATGCTTAACAAAATGAATCATTTTAAAGCAAAACTTACTAAATCATGTTAAACCAAAAAAGAAAAAATCTTTGCTTGATTGTGTATTTTTATTGGCCTAAATATGAGTAAAAAGTTAGATTTTTGAGTGAAATTAGTGAGATTTCTATGATGGATAGCTTTCAATTTAATTAATTCAAGGGTTAAAGAGAATTTTTTATGTTTTTAAACTGAGCTAATTAATAATTGATGGCTTCAGTTCTGCTATATTCATTTTGAGAGCTGAATATAGTAAATAGGAATGGTTGTGGAAATTTTGCAATTCCTTATATTGGAAGTACTGTAAACGAGTTCAAAGTATGCGAGCTTGAAATGCTAGAACAAACAAAGACCCTTAGGCTGATGTTCATGGATACAAGTAAATGATAATTCGTTACTGACTAACTCTCATATCTCATAATGAATGGCATTATATACCTATGTTTGCTGGAAACGCCTAGGATAAAAATAAAAATATGTATCATGTGTAGCTCTTTGATTCCAACCTGCAAGATTCTTTGTATTTGCTTCTCATATGTTGTCTTAAATATTGATTGGGTTAGTGGTTTAAAGTTATTTTTATTGTGGAAAAAAAGGTGTACCACACGTAAATAGTGCAATGATCAAATCTAGAATGTTATGCACTATGCAATTTGTAACAAGAAAGGGTGTCTTATGGACTTTCAATGTCTTTCTCTATTCAATATGCCGTTCTCTTGTTCCCTTGTTGCAATATTGTTGTAATAAAATCGATTGTGAATATACTAAATATAAAATTTGAGTAAAACAAGGTCGACTAAAAACCAAACTACTTTTTATTATTTTTTGGTTTGCAGGTTAAAGTACAAGCAATTTTATCAATTCTCCTTGCAACATTTTCTATTTTTGGTGTTGCGACGAGTGGGAGGTCTATCATTGTCAAGATCCTGTGACAATGATAAAATCAATGTTGACTTTGATTTATGGATGATTTACTTCCTATTTTTACTTTATTGTGTTTCTGAGGGGTGTACTTAGCTATTTTAGTCTCTTAATTACTTATTCAAAGAATCACTAGCCCAAATTGTCTCTTTTGGATTTTGTGTTTTGAGTTACTTGTAGAACCCTGAGGTATAATATGTATTTTAGTTTGGACACTAAAGTTTTATTTCATGAATTCTTGAAGTGAAACCTAAATTGCATTGCCAACTCTATTTATGTGAACAAACTTTGCCTCCAATACCATCTCATTCACCATTTTGCATTTAGACATCATTTCTGTAGCTCCTGAAATGCTATGCTCTTTGCAGAAGATGGACACATTCACTCATTTTATAAAATTTTGCATTCCAATCTTTTTCTTCTATTTTTCTTGAAATTTTGTAGCTATCTGGACAACACTTCTTAAAAGAAAGACTAAAGGAAAGAAAATATCCCTCTTTAATAGTTTATGAGTATATAGATTGATTTATAAAAGGAAGATTGAATGCTTTTTATTATTATTCAATTTTTCTCTCAGCACACGTTAAGGCAATCTCACTAACATACACCAAATCTCCAAAAACCTAGTTCAGCCTCTTGACCACCTTTGCATGGAGGCAGACGTAGTTGGTGACCCTTCACCAAATTCTGGGGGAGGTTTTCCCTTATCTGTTAATCGTGTGGGTTCTAAAGGATCCGATTTGGATTGAAAACTGAAGATCCTAGAAGTCAACCTGTGGATACCCTGCCTCAAAACCAGAATGTACTACCTGGTGCTTTTCCTCGTTTGTCTTATCGTCATACTCTATTTAATGAAAATCATGAACATGATACGAATGGGGAAGCCCTTGATGATGATGAAGTGGAGGTTGAAGTGCCTGAGTCTGATGAGGAAGATACTGATCGGAATATCGGTGGCCCATATATTCGATTAACAAAGGAAGAGAAGCTACGCATTTGGAAACCTTGGAAAAATACCCTAATAGTTAAACTATTGGGTAGGAACAGTAGTTACACCTATCTTTGTACTAAGGTAAAATAGATGTGGGCTTTACTTGGTGATTTCCAAGCGGTTGATCTTGATAACGGATTTTATTGTTTTCGTTTTGACAATAAATCTGATTATCTTCATGTGCTAACGGATGGACCTTGGATCATAGCAGATCACTATCTCATTATTCGAAGATGGTGTCTAAGATTTAGATCAGATGAGGCCTTAGTTGAATCGGTAGCAACAAGGGTTTGTTTGCTTGGGATGCCACGTGAGTACTATGATAAGGAGATATTGGCTAGGATAAGCAATAAGATTGGAAAAACAATCAAGATTGACCGAACTACCTCTTCCCAATTGAGAGGGAAATTTGCTAGACTATGTATGGAAATTGATCTCAGGAAACCATTTATACCAAAAATCTTCATTGGAGGTAGGTGGCAAAAAATTGAATATGAAGGACTGAAAATGTTATGCTTTCATTGTGGGAAATTTGGGTGTAGTGAAGAGGGATGTGTCATGAAACAAAAAGAAAAAGAGGGATTATCTGAAAAGCAAGTGTTGAAACTATCAGAGTCTCATAAAGTTGTTCAAAAGGATTATGAAACAACCATGTTTGGTCCCTAAATGGTTGTGCAGAAGAATAACAAAAGACCTATAATGCAAAAGGCCAAAGTAGCCATACAAGTGGAAAAATTGCAACCTATTTCCAACTTGGGTTCTCGGTTTGTTGTGTTGGACAATGAAGATATGGAGTAGGATGAAGATGCAATGATACCTGAGTCTATAGAGAATGCTACTACAATGCCAGAAATGGGTAGAACAAAGAATAGCATGACTGCAACTTATACAAAAGAGCAACTCAAGGAAAACTTGTAATCTTCCGCAAGTGTGTCGAATAGAGATCTTACGTCTTCATCAAAGGTTAAAGGCAAAAAGCAAGTCCCTAAAGAGCCTAAAATAGCTTTCTCTAGTGGCGCTATTAAGTCTACTCGACAATCAAATCCCGAAATAGTTGAAAGTGTGGTGTAAGGACCCCCATCATCACCACCATTACAAATTCAACACTAAAAAATAGCCATGTCCTTGGAAAGTGGTGGACATAAAAATGAACAAGGTGTTGGAGTTAATGGTGCAGCTCGTGAAAAGTTAATAGAACCAATGGAAAATGATAACCCTTTTATGTAAGGAATAGATGATATCTCTAGCTCAATGGAGCTTGAAAGTAATGAAGCCATTGTTATGCAGGTCTCCTTGACCTAATTCTTTATTTGATCTTTATTTGTTATTCTCTTATACATGTTAAATATTCTGAGCTGGAATGTTAGAGGTGCAGCCTCTCGCAGGTGCTGTAGAAATATTAAGAGCCTAGTTAAATTGCATAAAATTCATATATTTATTCTCTTCGAGCCTCAAATATCAGGGATGGGAGTTGATAAAATGTGTTGCAAATATGGCTTCCAAAATTATTTCAAAGTAAAAGCAAATGGCTACTCAGGAGGCATTTGGGTGTTTTGGAATGCTGAGGTGATTGAAGTTGAGGTCCTAGCTTACTCATCTCAATTAACCCACTTGCTTTTAAACCCATCTAAAGAGCAATGGTTACTCACAGAAATCTATGGCAGTCCATTAGTGAAGGAGCGAAAACATTTGTGGGATTCTCTAAAACTGGCAAGCAATGATCAGGATATTCCTTGGATGGTTATAGGAGATTTTAATCAAATAATCTCTCCAGACGAAAAACATGGAAGAAATAGCGTAAATTTAACTCAGTGCAACCAATTACTCAATTGCATGAGTTACTGTAATTTATATGATTTTGAAGCTTCTGGGTTCAAGTTCACATGGTGGAATAAAAAAGAAGGTTTAGATTATACCCAGGTCCGTTTAGATAGAGTCTTTGTCAATGATAGATGGCATGTTATGTTTCCTAATGTTGTTGCTATTAATCTACCCCGGACACATTCCGACCACCACCCAGTTCTAGTACGGTGCTCTTCTCCATCAATGCTACCTGATTTGAATAAATTTAGATTTAAGGAGGCGCGAACGTCTCATCCAAGCTTTGGTATTTTTTGGGGTCGCATTGGACATTTGAAAATAATGATATAAGTACCTCATTGGAATGATTGGCTTATAACTTAAAAACATGGAGCAAAACCCATTTTGGAGACATTCTTAGAACAACGAGGAGGCTTATAGCAAGGCTTACAAGAATTCAAAAGTAGTTAGATAAGGGACCAAATGATTACCTCCAAAATCTTGAATTCTCTCTTATTGAAGAATACAATCCAGTTCTCTATCTAGAACAAGTAATATAGCAACAACGAGGAAAGATAGACTGGATTAAATATAGTGATGGAAATACCAAGTTTTATCATGTCATGGTGAAGAGTAAACAGAAGAGGAAACATATCTCTACCCTTAAAAGGGAAGATAATACCTGGTGCACGAAACCATCAAAAATTGAAAATCTAGTAGTTAGCTTTTTCATGAATTTATACACAGATGATGGGATTCATGGAACTTTTTTGACAGATCCAAAATGGAGATTGGATATTTCCAAATCATCATCACTAGCCATGCCTCTTACGAGTGAAGAAATTAAACAAGCTTTTTTTGTAATGAATCTAAAAAAAAGTTCGGGATATGATGGGTTTCCTGCAAGCTTCTTTCAAAAAACTTAAAAGACTATTGGTAATGACCTTATTAAATTTGCACAAGATGCTTACCTGAGAGGTTCCTTCCCACCATCATTGAACCACACACTTATTACTCTTATCCCTAAAGTGGAAAGACTAGAGAATGTGAGCCAATTTTGCCCTATAAGCCTATGTTCAGTTCGAATGAAATTGCTCAGCAAAATTCTTGTAGATCGCTTACGACCAATACTGACGGAGCTAAGGAGAAATACCCAAAGCAGCTTTATACCGAGGCTGCAAGCATCTGATAATATCATTGTAGTGCAAAAGGCCATTCATACAATGTGGATTATGAAAAGAAAGAAAGGAGCTTTGGTGATCAAAATCGACCTAGAAAAAGCTTATGATAGAGTCAAGTGGTCATTTCTTCAAGAGGTTCTTATAGAGATAGGCCTTCCCTTGAACTGGATATCGTTAATTATGAATATTGTCCAGAACCCCACATTTTTTGTTTTATGGAATGGTAAGCAATCAGAAAGATTTGTGCCATTGAGAGGCATCAAACAGGGTGATCCACTATCTCCCTATCTTTTTGTACTATGTTTGGAGAAATTATCATAGTTAATTAATGAAGAAGTTACGCTAGGGAATTGACAGCCTCTCTTACTGACAAAAAGTGGACCGGCTCTCTCTCATGTATGTTTTGCAAGTGACATTATGTTGTTTGAAACAACTACTCAGACCCAAGTACAAGTTATGATGCGGGTTATTCAAAAGTTTTGTTCAGAATTAGGACAAAAAGTAAGTCTTGAGAAATCCAGAATGCTTGTCTCCTCAAATGTTCACTCATTAAAAGCTAAAACATTAAGTCGTGTGGCTTGCATTAGCCTCACAAAAGATTTCAACAAATAGTTAGGAACCCCGATGCTTCATGGTGGGGTTACAAAAGCCACTTACTTTGATATATGCAGCAAAGTGGGGAGGAAGCTTGAACAGTGGAGTAATAAATTCCTTTCAATGGCGGGGAGAGTCTCCTTAGCGCAAGCAGTTACTAGTACAATGGCTTCGTACATTATGCAAACCACATTACTCCCAAACAACGTGGCCATGGAAATCAATAAGTTAAACATGAATTTCATTTGGGGTCAAGTAAGTGGAAAGAGGAAGATCCATGCGATAAACTGGCACACGCTTTGTTTACCCAAAGAACTTAGAGGTTTACAGATTAAAGAGACCAAAAAATTTAATTTGGCTTTACTTGCCAAGCTTGGTTGGTAATTGTGGCAAGGAAAGAACTCTTTATGGGTTGAAATCTTACAGAAGAAATATCTAAGGCATCACAACTTTTTTTCAGTCCAAGCTAAATCATCTGATTCCCACACTTCGCGTAGTATATTAAAAGCAGGGAAGTTCTTGCAAGGGGTTTGGGAAAGGTAGTAAATAATGGTCTCCATACAAAATTCTGGTTGGACTCCTGGTTGCCTTATGGCCCGTTAATTAACTTTGTTGTCAGAGACTTGTCCTTAGCTAAAATAGAATTACCAATAGCATGTTTCTGTGATGAATATGGAAACTGAGACTTAGATTCTCTTACAAATATTTTACCAATGCAGGTTCTTCAGAAGCTTGCTTCATATTCCATTGATCCCAATAATACCGAAAATGACAAATGTTTTTGGATTTTGACAAGTAGTGGAGAATTCTCGGTTAAATTTGCATATGAAAGTCAATCTGCAACAAATTTTCCTGAGAAGAATAAATGGAGACAAGTGTGGCATTTAATGAGTTGTAAGAAGGTCAAAATGTTTATATGGCGTGTTTTGCATGAACCTCTTCCAACAGCAACATGGTTGATGTCAAGGAACCTATGCACTTCGAGTGTTTGCAGTAGATGCAATAATGATATAGAAAATCTCATACATACCCTACGAGATTGTCCCACATCTAGAGACACATGGTTAGCAATTAAACCAAATTTAACTTTAGGGGTTTTTTTTGTGTTAGACTTGCAGACATGGATCCAATTCAATATGACTAACAATGTCTTCCATGATGCTCTGCCTTGGAGTGGTATCTTTATTCATACACTTTGGATGTTCTGGCACTAGAGAAACTTAAGTATATTTGAAACAAACTTTCAGTGGTCGACTAATGCATCACAAAATGTCTGGCTGAAAGCCAAGGAAGCTTGGGATATCCTGCATTGCTATGAGCTAAACATGAGTTACGGAATCCTTGCAATCTGGGTTAAACCAAATCTTTCTTATGTGAAGCTGAATGTGGATGGTAGTGCGAAAGGGCAACCAGGGAATGTTGTTGCTAGAGGTTTAGTCAAGTATAAAAAGGGAAACTGGCTATTGGGTTTTTCTTTCAATATAGGTACTTCCTTCTCCCTTGGAGTAGAACTTTGGGCAATTTTAAAAGGCCTTGAACTATGTTGGAACAAAGGCTTTAGGAAGGTCTTGGCATAAACAGATTCTAAACTTGCTATTAAGAGGATAAACCAATTAGGCTCTCATCTGGACCCATATTCAAACATTGTGGAGACAATATAGGATTTTCTCCAGCGTGATTGGTCTTGTTCACTCACTCACGTATTCCGTGAAGCCAATAGTTGCACAGACTAGATGGCAACCAACCATAATAATCTTCCATTAGGACTATATATATTTGAGACTCCTCATTCTGATATGTCTTCTCTTTTGTTAGCTGATAAATTAAGTCTTGAGAATGGATGGCCTAGACTCTTGTAATTTTTTTTTTATATAAATTAGATTTCTCCTTTTAAAAAAATGTTTTTTATTGAAGAATATACCTCTTTGAAGCCGCAGTATGACCTCATGAAATAGGTCCAGCCGAAACTAGTTATTAAGGATATAAGTGAAGTCTTAGTAATGCAAGTTGTTTTCTTCTATTGAGCCAGACCATACTCTGTATTTCACTGAAATAGATTAAAGCAAAATCTAGCAACAACATACATTGCTTGATGAAAATGATTGGTCTCACTAACATATATATTCACTCTTGAAGGGGTTTGCTAATGTTTGACTGAACCTTGATTTACTTATATTTTCTTCAAATTTATTAATGGTTCTAAAATGCTCAAATCTTTAATAGGACATAATGTCATCTTGTGAAAATTCTATTTCTTGTCCTAAATATTAGGTATTCTCATCGAGATCATCCTCCTACTACCATTTGAATTTTGTGGCAGCTTATAATTAAGTTATTATTGTCCTACAGGAATGAGTTAACACTGACTTGTGAAAGAAAGCATAGCCATTAAACATTAAAATGTATAGTTTGGTGAAATTAGAATTCTATCAACAAAATAATAAGAAAACGTAAAACAAGAATGAAATTGAAACAAAAGGTCACCCACATGCTCTGACTTTTTGGAAAAACCATTAATACTATTTTGAACATTTAATTATTGTGTTAAGAATTAATATCATTAGCCGTGGCATGTTGTTCATTAAGGTAACAACTCTTGAGGAATATCTCAAGATTAATCTATGATGATTGCCACTTTTAATCTTTAATCTTATGTTTTATAAAATTATTGTTGGAGCAATGATCATGTTTCCATTTCACGTGATCGTTCTTAGCCTTTTGGGTAATAGCAGGTCATGTCTTCTTCAATTTTAGATAATTTTATAGTAATTTGTAAAACAAGGAGTTGTGGTTTAGTGCCAAAATTTCACTAAATCATAAGTCTATAAGCAAACCTATTTTCAAGAGTTCAAATCATTAGTCCATAAACTTGATTAATTTTTTATTGTTGTAGGGTGAATTTCATCCATATTCATCCATATCATTTCAAAAAGGAAACCATCCATAAGAAAGCACAATTTTGTATTAAAAAAAACAACAACAACATATTCTTGTTCTGCATTTGAAAGTGTGTTTTGACTGCCTTGAGTTCCAATGCATGAAGTTTCACGTCTTTTCCCCATCTTGGTCACCATGACATCCCTTTGCTCTTGAAGTTTTTTAGATGTCCATGGCTTTATTTCCTTTCCACCTCAATCTATGACTTCTGTGAACATAATCATATGTGGATGCATAAGTTACTCCAATTTTCTACTTTGTTGAGAGGGTTTGTTGATTATGTCTTCTATGTATACAATAACATATACATATATATATATATATATATACATATATATTAATGATACTTACATTCCACACTTGTTCACCAATGCATGGATTGGTATAATTGCCAATCCCCTTAAACGTTTTCCTTTTTTCCCTAGTATATGGTTTCTGTGTAATAATATCCTCAATTGACACATTTTCTTTCCCTTTTCTTGATGGGCTAGTCTCATGACCCAAACCCAGAGGCCATGACCGGTGCAAGGGTATCAACAAAAGTGACCTTTTTAACGCATGCAAGCCTTAAAGCAAATAAACCAATTACCCCAATTTACATCATGGGACTCATCACCATGGAATCGTGTACAAAACATGCATAATTATATTTATCAAATATCTAAATATATCAGTTTGCACAACCCCTTGCTCAAAGTGCAGAAGCAAATCATTTCAAAGTTCAAAGTATAAGCTATCTTGGGGCAAATTCAAAGTATAAGCCATCCAATGGTGAATTCAAATATAACATTTATTACAAGATATAAACATTGTCATAACCCATGATAGTTAAAACACAAAAGACTAGACCAGCGTAGTACAACATAAAGCAAAGGGATGACACCTAATAGATGTCATAACGATTACCTACCAAAATTGATTGTAAAAGTAGCTCATTCCAAAAGACAGCAAGCCAAACAATCTACTAATATGAAATAACAAATGCATCTTACCTGTGTGATTTATAAATAAATCCGTGAACAGATACGAGGAAAGGAACAAGCTAAATAGAAAAATGTTTATGAAATACACTTTCAAATAAATGCAAGTAACTATTCCCAAATAAGTCAATGTCCGTTTTATCAAGCATACTCAAATATCTGAAGAGTTTCAAAGTTCGCTTTCCAAGTGTAATCAAATATTCAAAGATTCCAAAGGTTACTTCCCAAGTGAAATCAAATATCCAAAGATTTTCAAATAAAAACAAGAGTTTGAAAATAACTTGTAAACTTTAGCGACAAAATTAATTATTTATAAATCGATCCAGATAATTCAAATAAAAATGAGTGTTAATCAATTTAGAAATATTTGAAGTGGAAAAACTAAATATTCAAAGTTTAGTTTTGAAGCATATTTATTTGTATTTTTAAAAGTCCTTTAAAAACTGTTTAGGTTTCAAAATAGGTTGGACATATCGATACATTGCTCAACTATATCAATAAAGTATCTAATCTATCGATATTGTTAGTCTTGAGTTACATCATGTTTTGATTTGACAAAAATTGCATGATATGTTAAGTTTAATGTTAAGCATTTGAAATTGTCTCAATCATATTTTTCATCCCCTGAAGTCACAAAATTGTTTGAAAAGCCATGCATATTAGAAATATCACAAAAGCTTTCAAACAATAAATATTTAGCTAAGTAAACAAAGAACATATATGCCTTGAATTATTATTTGATTATAGGAACAAGACAAGGAAGAAATAGCCAAAGAGAAGCACCAAAAAATCAAGGAATCCTTAATACACAAATCAAGAGTTGACCCTTGAAAAGCTTAAGTTAATTCAAAGGCAGAATAGTGGAAAACTTGAAGAATACAAAGTCATAGTCGACGGTGAAGCAAAAAGCTCGAAATATTAAAGACTCACACAAACATAGTCTACCTTGGCTCTTCTATAGTTGACCTTGGCAAGCCTAATGTGTGAAAAAGATGGAAATTAAAGACATAGTTGACCCTGGCTTCACCATAGTCGACTACCTCAGCCTAGATTTGCAAAAAAACATGTTTGTTGATTAGATTATACACACAAGTGCACATGGCTGTACAATTAATATAAAGTAAGTCGAGTATCATTTCTCATAGAGATTTGTACCTATTTTTACTAAGTACTAAACTTCTACCAAAATAATTTCATCCAAGCTCTCGATTTCAAATGATCAATTAAATTAAAAATAGTTGATTAATTAAATAATTAACAAAGCATAAA
Source organism: Theobroma cacao (assembly GCF_053813885.1). Classification (NCBI taxonomy): domain Eukaryota; kingdom Viridiplantae; phylum Streptophyta; class Magnoliopsida; order Malvales; family Malvaceae; genus Theobroma; species Theobroma cacao. Next base: position 28,977,020 of record NC_142643.1, read on the forward strand.
ATGTCACTAAAAGATATATTTACTCAAAACCTAGGATTATGGTGTTTTTCAAAACTTCATTTGAATTAAATCATTTTCCTTAACTTAGCTTAATGGAGTACATGGCTAATCTAGAATCCAAATTAAATACACGTTATCTATTGAGATCATGCACACATACCTTTTCTAAATTAATCCCATATGTCTAGGAAAATTAATTAGAAAAAGTTCATTAAGTTTGTGTCCTAATATAGCTGCCTAAGGTATTTAGGTATATGTCTATCCTAAACATGAAACTATTACCTAACACCGAAGTGAATCGAATAAAGGCTATTCAAAACTATGATCTATTTTAAACTCTCTTTGTCGAGTTCCATTTAGAAACCTACTATATTTCAATTGGTGCTCAAATAAAGAAAAGCAGTAAGTGCAAAATTGAATAAACCATGTGATTTCCATTAACACTAAGCAAGGAAAAATTAAATAATCAAACTACTTAATGAAATATTCCATAATCCTAAAAAATGAATTTAGTTCATCATTGTCTTTACAACAAACATAATTAAATTAAGAGAAAAGATCATTAGGAAAATAATAAGAAAGAAATGAAGGGTAAGGAAATATCAAATCCCCTATCGATTCTTGATTCTTAATTCCTTCGATTTCTTCTTGTTTCTCTTGTTGAAAACCTTTTTCTTTTCTCTCAAAAACTGGCATTCATTGCCTTTTTAAACCTCCCTCTCAACTATTGAAAAAAACCTATTTATAGCCACCAACAAACCCTAAAAACTCATTTGTTGATTGGCTGCACTATATTAATCCATGTCAAAGCACCGCGACTTTGCTTTAGGGGTGCCACGACGCTTCTAACTTTTATATTTTTATTACTTGCTTTCCATTTAGCGTCGCGACACTCCTCCTTGGGCATTGTGGTGCCAAGCTCTCGAGTTTTTGTATGGGAGCATTACTGCTCCCTTGGGCATTGCGAGCTTGAGCTCTTTAAGGCTACAGCGCTGCTTACTCTTGTGTTGCCTTGGTGTAGTCTACTATGGTGCCTTATTTTGAAACATGATTGTCTCCTACTTCTAGGCTGATATGGGTAAAATGATAAACACAAAAGTTGTAGGTCTTCCTCTCCAATTCGCAATGGTCCAAGAATCATGTTGATTGGAAATTTGTAGCTCAAGTTATGACTGAAATATCACAACATGTTTAGTAAAAGTCTACACTTGGTCTCCATTGCCATGTTCACCAACATTCAACTTTAAGCACATGTGAACCTACAATATCAAAGACCAAACTAGCATTGACTTAAATAGAGACTTGCAACAAGAATTTGAGTTAAAATTAATAAAATTAAAGTACATCAATATGCTTTGAACTAATTAACTAAAAACCTAAAAACCATCTAAAGTTAACTCAAAACGTGAGGACTTAGCTATTTATTATCCCAAAATGTAGCTAATAACTCTATATAATAGAATTATCACATCCCCAAACTTAACTTTTTACTAGTCCTCGAGCAAAACTAAAATAAAGAAAATGAAGTAACACTATTGAAAACATCAATTGAGAGATCACACCAATTCATTGATCACCTTTAATATCCTCATCAATTGCTTGTTTTCCCAACTCAAGTAAAGCATAAATATCGTTTAAGTTTACATTTCATTCAAATGTAAGCTCATTTTTCAGATGAATTTCTATGTGTGTGTGTGTGTGTGTGTAATCTCTTATAATGAACATCATGCACTTTAGATAAGTTTATGCTCAATGAAACCTTAAACCAACTTAGAATTTCATGATTTTGCTTTTCACCTCTCTCTCCACTAATGCAAGCTCACACTCAACTTGGATCCTTAGGACTTTATTCAACTTGTAATGTATGACTAAAGTCAAGGTAAGATATAGGATATTCTGTAGCTCAAGTCACCCTAAGCACATAATTGTTCTAGCACCTATATAGCCTTTTTTTTTTCTCCACCAAGTACACCTTTGTCTTTCATTTCACTCTTCATTCATCAACCATATTTTTTTATTCTCAATTCATCACCTCCAAACTTGTTTCTTTTACTGAGAGTGGGATGAATGCTTCATATCAAATTTAGAAATTGTACATACATACATATATATATTGTCCACCTTTTCATAAAAAATGCAATATATTTCCTAAAACAATGTAAATGCTTAGGAATGAAGGGTGTAGAATTGGAAACATTATTTAAAAGCCTAGCTCACTTGTTTATGGTTGACAAAGAAAAGGAAAAATTTCTTGGCTCAAGGGGGTATACTAGGGATAATATATAATTAGTTTAGCTCGAATGGCTCAATTAATCCAACAATGGCCTAGGTCATTTCCTAGTTAGGTGTCTCCTAATATTTCACCTCAAGAAAGGATAAAACAAATTCTAAAACTTCAAACCTAATATAAGAGTTCACATTCACATAATCATTTTCTAAATGTACATAATAACTCAGTATAAGAGATGAAGTGTTCAATTGTGGAAATTTTATCCTACAATGTTGCTATACATAAGAATTCAACATAATACGTCAACTTTATTCATGCTTACTAAAAGTATAAGAATAGCAAGACAACTAGATTTCATCATTGGATGGGTAAGTCAATTTCATGGTGCATTTACTCTAGTTTCATTTTTCACACATTCATAACTTAATAGGCGAATAAAATAAAAAAAATACATAAATAAATAAAGCATAAAAATGTAAAAAGTTTAAATTTCCCCCTAAACTTAAAATTAATATTGTCTTCAATGTTATTGAAAATAAAGAAAGAGAAACTCCCCTAAACTTGTGGACGAAGTCAATCGTCATCCTTCTTTGCAGCAACATCGTCATCCTCATCTTGGGTAGGATCGACGGGCAGTGTGGGAAAAATAGCCATGTCCATGCTAGCATGATCGACATATGCCCTCATCATCTCTTTAATGGCTTTAAAGCACTCTGCTTAATGGTTCAAACAATGCTCAAGCCTTTCTATTCGTTAAAGCACGGAGAGATTCTGGGCATGTCGTGGTGGTTGAGGTGCAGTTGATGAACTACCTCTAGTTGCAGTGTGCTCACTCATATGAAACTTGTGGATGATTCCACTATCCAATGAAATCTGTGGATGTCACAACTTTTCATTGGGTGACCAAACTACTCTGGCTTGACAGCATAAGGTAGTTATCAAGGATGGATACCACAATCTATCATATGGTGAATAGGTTAACATGATAATGTTGTTGAAGATCAATTGCTCAATGTCAATAGACTTCTCGATCACAATGGCGTACAAGAGGATTGCTCGATCCTTGGTCACATCTCTCAAATGTTTCACAAGTAATAGCTTTGTGGCCAAGAAATGATGCCATACCTTATAGTCGTTGTCCATGACATTAGCTATGAACGAAATTAGGACATCATTGTGTAATTTCTATTTAGTACCCAAAATGCTAAGGTGCCTTAGAACTTCATCCAAATTGATGTCGTTGTTCACGAATTGACCATACTCATCATTCTCAAAGTCATGAGTATTGTAAAATAGATTAAAAGTATGAGTATCAAAAAGTACCTGACAACCTTGAACAAAGGCACGCTTATTGTCATGCTCAACAACATTAGCATAAAATTCTCGAACCACAAGCATTACTGTTGCTTCTGGCTGGGCACAAAATTTCTTCTATTGGCGTGTGTCAATTATGTTATAGATGTCAGGATAAAGACCTCTTCAGACATCGATACCACGTTCTAGAATTGTCATTTTTTGCACTAGGGATTAGGTGTGGTGTATCTCAACCTTGGTCAAAATAAATTTGCTACAATCAAAATTCTGCCCGTTTCCACTAACACACATCCTTTTTTTTTTGGTGCCATGATAATTATCTAAGTACTCATGAAACAAACAACACACTTTTGATCACATCTAGTTACTATACATTGCAGTAATTTTAATCAACATAGACAAAATAATTGATACTAATTATTCTACTCCTCAATAATATGAATAACACTAATTTTACTATCCATCAAATTCAAATTCAAAGCGTAAAAAAATAAAGTTATGCCGTGTACCCACCATTCAAAAATTCTAATTTATGTACAAAACTCAAAAATTAATGAACCCATTTACTATATTGTTATATCTAGCCTATACCCATTAATTCTAAGCAATACCCATTTTCAAAACACAACACCAATCATCAGAATCTTTAGAGAAAGGAAGTAGAGCACTTACCATAATTTCTTACACTCAAATGCTTGAAAGGAAGTGAAAATGCTCTAAAATCTTCAAAATTTAAAGTTTAATGCAAAATAATTGGTGTTTGGAAGAGATTTGGTAGTGGGTAAGTGAAAAGAAGTGAGATTTTTCAAGTGGGGTAGAGAGAGAATGAGAATTTGAGCCTAAGGTTGAAAAAATGGGGTCAAAGGGGTTTATATAGGTCATAGGCTAAACACAACGTTGCAGCACTAGGCTTGGAACACCGCATTACTCCATAAGCCCATGTCTTATGCATTTTTTTTCTTGTGGGGTGCTGCAATGCCCTTAGGGTGGCGTCGTAGTGCCCTAGACTCGGGTTTTACTATGGACCCTGAGGGATGCCCCTTAGTGCCACGACGTTAGCATTATTTTTTTTGAATAAACAAAAATAATTATTATTATAAATAGTACTTACCTGAAAAAAATAAGTAATTAGTGATATAAAAATAAAAATAAAATTAAAAATGATATTGTTATTTACTAACAAAAATAATTAAAGCATCATAAAAAATTACTTAAGGAAATAAAACTTGGGTTGTCTCCCAAAAAGCGCTTTCTTTAATATCTTTAACTAGACTCCTAGTTAAACTCAGCTGGGGTCGAAAAAACTAATGGAGGTGTGTTGATGATCTATGTCACTCTTTTAGTATTTCTTCAACTGATGCCCATTCACCTTAAATTTTGCATTTGTTGTGTCGTCCACTAATTCCACGACACCATATGGAAACACTTTTGATATGAGAAACGGTCCTGACCACCTTGACTTCAACTTTCCTAAAAACAACTTTAAATGAGAATTGAACAACAGCACATGTTGACCTAGTTCAAAGTGTTACTCAACAATCTTCTTGTCATGCCATCATTTTGTCTTTTCTTTGTAAATCCTAGCATTCTCATATGCATCTAACAATACTTCATCCATCTCGTTTAATTAGAGCAATCATTTTTTAGCCACAACTACATTTATTATAAAGCACTCATCATAAACATTAGTTTTTTCAAAAATTTAAAAGTATTGTAGGTTACCTCTTATTTCTAGACTCTAAAGGTAAACTCTCATTTCTCTACATTTATGAGTGCTCTGGTAGTGCGTGAGAAAGGTCTTCCAAAAATGATTAGAACCTTTCTATCCTCCTCCATATCAAGTACCACAAAATCAACTGAAAAGAGGAACTTGTCCATTTTTACTACTACATCTTCTATAATGCCACGAGGATAGGTGATGGTAAGATCTGCGAGTTGTAAAGCCACTGTGGTGGGCTTGATTTTTTCCAAACACGATTTTTTGTAAATAGACAGTGGCATCAGGTTGATACTAGCTCCTAGATTACTTAATGCTTTAGCAAAATAGTATGCTCCAATGGTGCACGATATTGTGAAACTTCTAAGATCCTTGAGTTTTAGTGGAAGCTTGTTTTGTGTGATTGCATTGCACTTCTCAGCGAGTGCCATAGTCTCAAACTCACGCGATCGTCTTTTCTTTGACAATATCTTTTTCAAAAACTTGACATACGAAGGCATCTGCTTGAAAGCCTCTACGAATGGTATTTTTATGTGTAGTTTCTTGAATACCTTGAATAACTCCATAAATTTCCAAACTTGATTTTCTTGTTGTTGTTTTCTGAATCTTTGAGGAAAGGGTGGTGTAATTGTAGTCTCTTGTTTTGCAATGCACTTGTTCTGACTAACTACCTGTGTCTTATTCTGAGTTTCCTTCTCCATTTGGTCAACTTGTTTAGTGTTGCCCTTAATCTTTTTTCCACTTTTTAGGGTGATGGCCTTCATATGTTCTTTGCCCTCCCTTTTCGAGTTTGCCTTAATGTCACTTGGCAATGTTCCTTAAGCCTTGCTGTTAATTGTGCTTGTCAATTGCCCAACTTATGCCTCAAGATTTTTCAGTGATGTTGCCTAACTATTGATGAGGGAATCTATCTTAGCCATATATTATATCATTAACTCCTCCATGGATGGCCTCTTCTCAGGAATGGGGGTTTTTGCTTGTTGTGGAAAACTAAAAGGTATATTTGGTTTTGAAGCTAATGTTTCCCAGTTATTTTCCCATGAGAAGTTTGATGGTTTCTCCATTTGGAATTATTTGTATTGGAGAAAGAGTTGTTTTGCTATTTATTGCCAACGAATTGAATCGTTTCCATGTTGTTACTTTGACACTGGTCACTAAAGTGTCCATCTCCACAATTGTCACAAACTATAAAAATACTTTGTACAGGATTAGTACTAAAAAAATCAAACTTTTTAGTTAGAGCAACTACTTGTGCAGTTAATGCTTTGATAGGATCAATCTCGTGAACTTCGACTACTCTTCTATGTGTGGATCATTCTGATGGCCATTAATAATTATTTGATGCTATCTTTTCCAATAGGTCATATGCTTTATTGATGGTCTTTCCCATGAGAGCTCCTTTTGTAGCTACGTTAATTGTATCTCGAACTTGGTTGTGCAATCCATTGTAAAATGCCTGAACTTGAAGCCACTTCGATAAACCATGATGTGGGCAATGCCTAAGTTAGTCCTTGTATCTATCCCAAGCTTCATATAATGTCTCACTATCAAATTGTATGAACGAAGTGATATCGTTCCTTATCTTGGCTATTTTGCAAGAAACTTCTAGGCAAGGTCATCCCATGTTGTGATTGAGCTTGTGGGTAAAGAATTCAACCATACCTTTGCTTTGTCCCTTAATGAAAATGGAAATAATCTTAGTCGAATGGGATCATCTATGACTTTGTCATGCTTGAATGTGTCGCATATCTTCAGGAAATTAGATATGTGAGCATTTGGATCGTCATTTGGAACCTTCTCAAACTGCACTAATGTCTGGATCATAGTGATGATGGCCAACTGGATCTCTAAATTATTTACGTCAATTGTTGGCTTTTTTATGCTTGATGGAATACCTCGTACTAAAGGGACAACATAGTCCCTTAATGAATGATTCTCTTCAACTACCTTCTCTTGGACTTACCGTTCTCTTGGTTGTTAATCCATTTGTAACACCTCGTACTTTGATATGGCGACTAGTAAAGCTTGTTGGATACCAATTGAGGTTAATTAGAATGTTTAAAAGTGATGAAGGGTGAAAGGACAAGTTTGAAATAAAATATTCTACACGCGAAGAAATAGCAATTAAATAATAATATCTTTCTTAAGGATGAATTAGTGAGTTAAAAGGTGATTAGGAAGTGACCCGAGGCATAATAAGACATTTTGGAACCCGATGAGACAAATGGAGAATTTTAGAATAAAATAATATTAAAATATTAATATTTTAACTGTTGTCGAAATTAGTCATGAAGGAGCATTATATGACTCATCTAAGTGGGGGAGAAGAAATAAGAAAGAATTTCGAAGAAAAATGACGTTAATGGTGCTCACACTCCTTTATTAAATAGAGTAAGTTTAGGTAAGTATATATTTAAATATTATGGTAACACCTTGGTTAAGTGCAACTTGGATATTTTGATTTTACACATGTAAAGGAAGAAAAATAGAAGGAAATTGAAATTTAAAACATGTTGAAAGGACCAAGTTGTAAAAGATGAAAGTTTGGTGGGTTACATGGTAAATAAAGGAAAGTTTGAGGACTTATGTGCAAATTTTAACATTTGAAGTTAAATGGGAATTTACTAACCAAGCAAGGTTAGATTATGTGGAATATCAGATATGTATGTGAAATTCACTATTTCATGCAAATCATTGCATGCAAGAAAAGAGGAAGTTAGTGAGAAACATGTGGGAGCCCACCATGTGAAAGTTGACAAGAGAAAAAGAATAAAAAGATATTTAATTGGAGAAAACCATGGTTTGGCAAAGATAGCCCATGGTAAACAAGTAAGAAAGGTGATGTGATTTGAAAATAAAAAAGGCATAACTATAATATTTAATAGAAAGAAAACAAAGAAAGGTAATTGAATGGCATGGCATGTAAATAAGAGATGAAAAAAATGAAGAAAGATTGGACAATGAAAATTGAAGGACGGGTGGAATGGTTCAAAGGCCTTTTTGACTTGCCATTTTACCACATAAAAGGAAAAAAGAAAAAGGTTAAAATGAGCAAGCTTTGGGCAATCCGCCCATGAAGGAAAAATAAAGAGAAAAGAAAAAGAAATAAAAGAAAAAGGTGAGTGACCGTGAGCAATCCACGTATGAGAGAGAAAAATGAGAAATGAAATCCATTTTCAAGGCTTAGCTTTAAGAAGTCCGCCCATAACCAAGAAGAAAAGAGAAAGGACAGGAAAGAAAGAAGAAAAGAGAAAGGAAAGGAAAGAAAGAACGAAAGAAAAAGAGAAAGGAAAGGAAAGAAAGAAAGAAAGAAAACGAGAAAAAGGAAGGAAAGGCTTAGTTTTGCACAAAACTAAGAGGAACCGTGAGATTTCCTCTCTCATCTTGTAGATTTATGTTGTTGTTTCACTCAAGGAACCTTCAATACTCAAGAGAGAAGCCGTGGAGAGTTAATGGAGGTATAAAGCTCGGTTCTGTGATTCATGCAAGGAAAGGCAAGGATTTTTGTTTTTAGCTTGAGTAATCCTTGAAAATGAGATGATGACTAAGAGAAATGCCTTGTGGCAGCAAAGATCGGCTTGTTTGGAGGAAAATTGGTGACATGCAAGCCACCAAACCTGTGGGTGCATAATGGGTTCAAGGTGAAAGAAAAGTAGTAAGCTTAACACTATGTTTTGAAGCCTACGGTTAGTTGAATATTGTGAGGAATGATTGTGCAATTCCTAGCAGCTTGGTTAGTGGAATATTGGAAGAGCATTGAGGTTGCATGCAAGGTCAAATTCACAACAAAGGTAAGGCATGCAATGTGTAGTGTTATTGTGATGTCAAAGGTATGGTTAGAAGCAATTATGATAGTTGAAAGCTTGGAAAAATGTAATGTGTGGATATGTGTTGTTGTGAAAGATTTAAAAGGTTATGAACGTTGGTGCGTATGAATGAATATTGATGTTATGCTTGGTTGTAGCATGTAAATGTGAATTGTGGTGCATGTAAACTTAGAATATGCTTGATGAAATTAGATTTATAATTGCTGCCATATGCAAGGTTATTGGTGTGAAAATGATAGTTGAACTTGATAAAATCATTGGAAAAGATTAATATGTGAGCTAAAGTTATAAATAAGTTGCCAGTTACTTATAATCTAAAGAATTACACAAACAAAGGATATGAATAACCTTAGCAAAACATGTTAAGATGCAAGTTAGTAGAATGAGAATTCATGATTAAATGAGAAAGAGAAGTGGAAATGATATACACTAAATACATTAAGTTTAATTTGTTGCTAGGAAAGTTTGTCGTGGTGGCGTGCCAGATGAGGTAACAAGTGACCGGTAAGTAGAAATAGCTAGATACGCACCCAAATCAATAGCAACGAAGCATCCTGCTATTGTAAGGTGAGTAACAGGTGTCGATTTCCAAATTTCCATAATATATATATATATATATATATATATGTGTGTGTGATGATTTATTTTAAATGAAAATTTATGGAAAGCATGAGCTTGTAGAATCCTAGGTATTTTGTGGATGCAAGTTGTTTTAAAAGTTAGTTTGGATATGGCTATAGATAATCTGTATATGTAAAGTGTTTTAGAAATTGGGAAACAAGCCTTTTTACGATGTTTGCATCAAAATTCGTGCCTTGTATTTTTGTGTGTAATCTGCATAGCTAAATGCATTTTTTAAAATGATTTAAATACAAGTTTTGAGCATCGATTTTATTCTGACCTTTGTATACGTGTTTACACCATGCCAATTAATGAGAAATGCAATTTGATGGGTTATCAAACCTTGATTTCAAACGATTTAAAAGAAACAGTCTCTAAAAACTTGATTTGGTTTTGAAAACAGTTTTCACAAACTGAGAGTGTCGAGAGTAGGTCGGATGTCACTTTGGTTAAGTGTGAACCTTGTACACAAGTGAGCTTTAGTTAGAGAACCTTTGGGTCACCGACGGGTTGTTAGACATGGCTGGGACCATGGTCTGTGATATACGTGGCAAGGCCACGGGTTGTTATATGTGGCTAGGCCACAAGTGATATTCGAGGTTGTGATCGCTTGATTCTCCGATGTCAGCCAACATTGTCGAGACTACCACTGCATGTGGGAATCCGGTGGAAACAGTGCTCTCAGATTGTTATTACGTGAAAATGGGTCCACGTGTTGATATTATAATTTCCTACTTGAGAGCCTTATGAGTTTCTCAACATGTACTCTTTTGCATGGTGGAGAGTTAAGATTTTCTCTGCAGCTTCCCTTATTTGAATAAAAGCTTTCAGTGCTTATTTGATGATCATAAGTTGGTTTATGTCGCTTTATAAATTGATCTCTTTTCGTACCACACAACTTGGAAGCATGCATAGTTTTATATTGTTTCTCGCATTTTGATAGTAAGTGATGTTTTCTATGATTGAACTTGGTTTTGCTACACTTGTTTTCAGCATCATTTTGCCAAGTGAAATATTGCACGATGATTTAACAGCATCATTGTTGCAAGGCACAAACACTCTATTTGGGATTTGATTTTTTTCAGATTATTACTTTTATTCCGGTTTTATCATTCAAATGATTTGCCTTAAACTTGTTTCCCATCTATTCCCTGATCACAAAGCTGATGATCACTGAGTTTGTGAGACTCATCCCATTATTTCCCTTTTACAAATAGTGTTTAGCCTAGTGTGCGTTCATCGGTACATGTTGTCTATCGTGGATAGGTAAAGGCATCTCGTAGCACTTTATTCCGAGTCACTCTGCTGCTAGTGGTCAAGTCGTTCATAGTATAATGTATTTGTAAGTAGTGTCAATGTAAGTATACAATTGAATAATTATAGACTATAATGTAATCCTTACGGGTATGGTGAATAAAGGTTAAGATGGTTTATTACAATTATGTTTAATCCTTATTACAAAGAGATATATGGTTCAAATAGTTTAACAAATTGATGGCATAATAACCAAAGATTCAACTAATGCTTGTTCAGAATTTGGCGGGTTCTCCCGCAAGTCTCGGACGTCGGTAACGATCGAGGAACGGTTGTTACACCATTGTACTAGAAGAATTAGAATCTTATTGACTTTTTTGTCTTAGTCGTCGAAATGTCTGCTCGATCTCTAGGTCATACGAGATAATCTCTATGTTTCATGCCCTACGCATACAATGTCAAACACACCTAAAAAGCACAAAAGAAAAGAAAAACTTGGTTTAAGACAATTTGTTTAATTTAATATCAGTAAATATAAATAGGAAGATAAATCCCTGGCAATGGCACCAAAAACTTGTTGCTCGGGTTATACACGCAAGTGCACATGGTCGTACAAGTAATATAAAGTAAGTCGAGTGCTATTTCCCACAGAGATTTGTACTTATTTTTATTGAGTACTAAACTTGAAACAAAATAATCTCATCCAAGGTCTCGATTTCAAAGGATCAATTAAATTAAAAATAATTTACTAATTAAATAATTAACGAAGCACAAATTGTCACTAAAAGAAATATTTACTCAAAACCTAAGATTATGGTGTTTTTCAAAACTTTATCTGAATTAAATCATTTTCCTTAACTTAAATTAATGGAGTACAAGGCTAACCTAGAATTCAAATTATGTACACGTCAGTTCTCGAGATCATGCACACATACCTTTTCTAAATTAATCCCATATGTCTATGCAAATTAATTAGAAAAAAGTTCATTAAGTTCATGTTATAATATGGCTACCCAAGGTATTTAAGTATATGTCTATCCTAAACATGAAACTATCACCTAAATTTGAAGTGAATCTAACAAAGGCTATTTAAAACTATGGTTTATATTAAACTCCCTCTGTTGAGCTCCATTTAAAGACCTACTACATTTCAACTGGTGATTATGTAGTGAAAAGTATTAAGTGTAGAATTGAATAAACCATGTGATTTCCATTAACACTAAGCAGGGAAAAATCAAATAATCAAACTACATAATAAAATATCCCATAATCCTTGAAAACAAAATTAGTCATCATTGTATTTACAGTAGACATAATTAAATTAAGAGAAAATATCATTGCTATAGTAAAATAACAAGACAGAAATAAAGGGTAAAGAAATATCAAATCCTTTGTCGATTCCGAATCCTCGATTCCTTCGATTTCTTTTCTTCTTGCTCAAAAACTGTCGTTCATTGCCTCTTTGAACCTCCCTCTCAACTGCTAAAAATGACCTATTTATAACCACCAACTAACCCTAAAAACTCATTTCTCGATTGGTTGCACATCATATAAGTTAGGACAGAAATCATAAGATTATAATAGATTAGTACTCAAGTAGATATCCAGTATGCTCATCAAATACTCAAATATTCATAAAATTACATAAGTATGAGCATTCAAGTAGATATTCAACACATGCATCTAACACTCATATTTTCAAGAAATGTTTGCAAAGTAGTTCTCAAGCATGTCCAATGTATCATTAGTTATCAAGAATCATTCTTAATCATTGTCAAGCATCATTAAGCATTCTTCATTTTTCATCAAGCATTATTAATCATTAAGCATCATCAAGCATCATAAGCATTCATTATGTATTCTAAATCATAATCATCATCAAGCCAGCAATACCAAGAAATATATCAAGCCCGGCTCTACGATATATTTATTATGCCATTCCTACATAAGAATACATGTTTGCTTACTTGGGTACCTCGAAAATCGTTAAAGGACGACAATGTACCAAATGGTACAACTAAGTTGATTTAAGCCTCGAACTAGTCCAAATAAAGATTTTAAGATTAAATTGAGAATTTCAAAACCCCAGAATGACTTAAAATGGTGATTAGGAGTTCGAGGACCGATTTGCAGTCAAATTAGAATTTTCATGATCTAGGGGTAAAATGGTCATTTTGCCACTCGAGGTTAAAATTGGAATGTTGGAAGAAGTTTTTGATCAAGATTGACTATTTAGAACATAATTTGAGTTTGAGAAGTGAAAAATTTTAATTTTGACATTTTTTCCAACATAGGGGTAAAATAGTCATTTTACCACCCAAGGGCAAAATTGTAATTTTACATCACCCAACACTTGTCTAGCACATGAATTTTACCTAACATTATCATGGATAATTGAGAAAATTTAAATGGTAGAAAGAGATTGCTTAATGGGTAAGTATGACACATGGACCAATGGAATGGTGACATGTGTCAAATTTTCATCCATTTATATTTGACTTTAAAAATCAGCAGATAAACTCTCCCAATTCATTTCTCATGGCCGGTCATAGCAAGAAAAAAGGAAGAAAAGAAGAACAAAAACCCTAGAGTGAAAATTCAAGAGAAAATTGGTGGATTTCAAGTAATCAAGCAATCAAAGGTAAAATTTCTTGATTTTGACTTGTGATCTACCTTTCCCATGTATTATTTTGCATTTTCCATGGTTGAATCACAAGATATCATGAAGGATTCATGGTGACCCAATTTAGAGAGAGAAAATTTGATGATTTATTTAGTTAGATTTTGAGATATTTTAGTGTTTATAGTTGATTTATCATGTTTGGAAGGAAAACAAGTAAGAAAATCCACATATTCTTCGTGGATTCTTCATTGGCCGAATTTCATAAAGACAATATTGAAGATGAATCTGGTGATGTATTATGTTATTTAGTTAGAATTTAATGAATTGTGGTGGTGGAAATCGAAAATGGTAATGTTTAGCATGAAAAATCGTATACCCCTCAAGAACCTCCATTGGCCGAATCTTTCCTTGTAGAGTGTTGATGGTGGATTTGATTTTATTTCAAGTGAATTGGTTAGGAAATGATGAATTATGGTGAGAAAATCAAGTAGAAAAAATCATAGTGTTGATGCACCCACCATGGCCGAATTTTCTAAGAGAAAATGTGAGGATGATTTTTGCCATATTTCTAGTTATTTAACTTGTGTTTGATGGTTTGGAGAATAGGAAGAAAAATGGAGTTAATTGGAGTCAAATTGGACATATTAGCCAATTAATCAAGTGATAGATCGAATTAGGCCAACACCGTTTTATTTAGGTACACAATTGAATTTGTGTAAAACACCGTGTTTAGACGATAATCTGAACAATTTACATCCTATTTCATGCATTAGTATAGAGCCTGAATTGGTTTTATAACAATTTAGCACAAATGTAGTAAATGGCTTATTGTACATTATGTCTAGGTGGTGAGCATTCTGGCAAAAGTGAAAAAATAGTACCCAAGAATCAAGAATCGGAGTACTCGAAATTTGACTCCCGAAATAGTGAGTAACCTTACTATTATCTTAATTATCTAAAGTGGTTTTTATCCGATTTTGTGATTTTATGGAAAATGAGTTAAATGGTAAATCTTTGTGTTTTATAATCAAAATGTGATTTAATGAAATGATTTTATAACATTATCTTGAAATGAAATGATGGTTTGAAAATAGAGTAATTGGAGACTGTTTTCATGCGTTGTAAATTCATAGTTTGAATCGAATGACTTATGACAATATTTGCATGAATGGCTAAATTGGTATTTGTGTTGAAATATATGAACTGTGTATTTAGCCTTGAGAGGCTGGATTGTGATATAATTGTCATGTCATGCTGTTGAATTTTATTGAATTGGTGGGTTATAATTGGTCGCTGCAGTGGACGGGTTCTGTGGACCAGCCTATTAAAGGGGCACAGTAACCCTATTATATTCATACCTCAGTATGAGAGGCGCGGATGGATAACTCCTGAGATTAACACTTTAGAGTTCACTTCACGCAAAACCACCACGTGAGGGTGAATTCAGCCAACGCCAAGGAACGACTATGTTTTCAAAATAAAAACATGATTTATGCGTACATAACTTTTTAACAACCTTGAGGGACTCAGTTGAGATAGCCCTAGGCCAAGGTATCCCTGATAATTGAGTATGAGAATGATTTTGGCACGAGCCAAAGTTTTAAGAAATTCATAAGCCATGTTGATTACTCGATTTATATGAATTGATTTTATTTGGTTGAAATGAGTTGAAAGGTGATGAATTACAGTATGTTAAACTATTTTATCTGTCTCCATTTACTCAGCTTTAGATATTTTAGATGGTGTTTGTTTACTTACTGGGATTATATAATCTCACCACCCTCATTTCCATCCATTTCAGGCTCAGGATAGTTGGTAAATAACTCATTTCGTTGAGGGCTACAGTTGGACTTGCATCCTCAAAAACTGTAAGTTTACCGCTTTTGATACTTTTGGTCCTTCGTGGGCCCACGTGTCACTGTAAATTAAATTTTATATTTTGGTTATCTGTATTACAGTATGTATGAATTTATTTAACTTTTACGTTACAAAAATTATTTACCGATAACTCTATAAATATTGTTTTATAAGAAAATAGAATATTTTATTGAATATTTTTATTATATTCAAATAGTCCTAAATTCATTTTAAATGAAGGTTTTCGACGTTTAAACTTATTTTTGAATATGAATTATGTGTTTTATACTCGCATACTACATTTTTAGCTGGTTTCGAAATTTTAAAAAAAATGACCAAAATACCCCTGTGAGATAGAAATCATTTTTTTTAATATTGATTTAGGTTGGAAATAGCTTAAAATCTTTTAGAACATGATATTTGGCAACGGTTACTTACAGGAGAAATGAGAAACTGATATTAAAACCTTGCGGGGTTCCGGTTAACGTTTCGGGTAATGAGTGTCGATCGGGATATCACGACGGTTGTCACTGGCTCGAGGGGAGTACCGGGTCGTGACACAATATCAATCATTTCCAATGAATTTTCAATTCGTATGAAAATGGCAACTCAAAGAGAAATTCCATATCAAAAGAATATCATCATTTAGCACTTTTAATTTATTATCAACTATTCATTCAGCAAACATTCTTCCAAATCACTATCAAGCAAGTATTTCAAGAGATATTCTTCAAATTATGTATGAAACTATCAATTCAAGGAGAATTTTCACAGCAAGAAAATATCATTATCAATGAAGCATTACCAAAGCATTATGCACTTTGTTGCAATCATGTAAGAGAATATTATGATCAAATAAGCACAAGCATGATTACAAAAAAAAATGGCTATCTTCATTAATGATGATTCCAATTTTGTTTTAGGAAATACAAGCATGATTTCAATTTTCAAAAATATATAGACTATACGCATTAAAAAAAATGCAAGCATTGAACTTTAATGTGGTACATGTCATTTCTCAATAAACTTTATAATTCATGAGTGATACCAATTGTTATGGAATATTGGAAAGTAAATGTCACGACCCAAATTTCCGGGCCATGATCGGCCCATGAGCTCAATGAGCATAGCTTACTAAGCCCAAGCAAGCCTATCCATTTACCTTTGCTTAACAAATTTATCATATCATGCATATACACACATCTTTTTTTGGTGTGAACATAGCCAAAACATAATGGCATTATCGATAATAATATACATGCACTATACCAGTCATGTATTTAGCAATTTACATTGCATACACATATTCACATTGTTAGATTGTATTCACAATACAAAAAGACCCATGACTTCTAGCGGAGACATTTACAATAAAAGAGATTACTAGTGAATGCCAAACACATACCCAGGAGATGCACTATGGGGACTCCTCGATCTAGGGTCCAACAGTCACCTGATCTGCAAACATGAATTTTTATAAAATGTGAGTACAATACTCAGTGAGTGAACAATATGGGAACAAGCATACCATAAGGAATGTTTATCGAAATCATGATGCATTCATTTTCTCAAAACCATGCAATTGTTTTAGCTCCTTTAAAGCCCTCATGTAAACCACACATGAGTAAATCACTTTACAAAAATCCATGCTCAACTAAGGTACCAAAGAAATGGGATATATGGTAAAAACCCACAAGTTAGCAAAATGGACAGAAAGTTTCTTGTTGTAGCGAACTTCATTCTCGCTGCAGCGAGAACCAGAACATCAAGGAAAAAGTCTCATTTTTCCCTTAAAACAAGTCATCCTGTTAAAATAACAATAGCAACATGTAACACATGTAAACTTCCAAATTCCAACAAAACAAATGCTTACATATTTGCATTTACAACCATATACCCATCATCAACATGCACACCATCCCATCATCATCATCTCATATGCAACGGCTTATGCGCATATAGCCGGGTCAGCAACGGCTTATGTGCACTCCCACTCACACATAGCCAAGTCAGCAACGGCTTATGTGCACTCCCACTCGTACATAGCCGGGTCAGCAACGGCTTATGTGCACTTCCACTCGCACATAGCCGGGTCAGCAAGGGCTTATGTGCACTCCTACTCGCACATAGCCGGGTCAGCAACGGCTTATGTGCACTCTCATTCGCACATAGCAGGGTCAGCAACGGCTTATGTGCACTCCCACTCGCACATAGCCGGGTCAGCAACGGCTTATGTGCACTCCCACTCGCACATAGCCGGGTCAGCAACGGCTTATGTGCACTCCTACTCGCACATAGCCGGGTCAGCAACGGCTTATGTGTACTCCCACTCACACATAGTCGGGTCCAAATCAACATGCAAAGAAGCATCCAATGCATATCATGCATTTTATCATATTGTGATAACACATAAACCATTGTATAGTATATTTTCACAATATAAAATCATTTTACTTAAAGCTTGTTCCCAAGGTACATTTTCTAAGACAAGTTGGATAGAATTTTTCATATTCCCCAAAACAAGTTTGAAATGCAAGTCCACTCACCGACATTAGGAGTAGAAATACTCCTATTTTCAATCTGCGAGTACAGTCCTTTACCCGTATCCAATGGCTCACCACCTAGCCATAATCCATAACACATATTCCAATTAAATTGTGTCTAACAGTCATAAGCTATTTCAGGCTCGATATATATATAATATGAAATGAAAAATGCACGGGTAGCCATCTAGACCCGATAGTGGCCTAAGTCGATTTTTCATGCGATCAATTGGCCAATGCGTCCAATTTCACTCCAAATTAATCCGTTTCTCCTCTAATACCTTAATTTACCACATACCATTTAAAAAAAGCCAAATTCAACGTTAGAACCCTCACAGTTCCTTATAGAAAAATTCGGTCATTTGGTGCACTAGCACCGAAAATTTTTCTACATAACCGTTTCACCTTAATTCATCATTTTCCAAGCCATTTTCCTTGAAATAAAAACAATCCCCCATTGATATTCAGCCCTCATGGTTCGACCAACAAGGAACCCTAGAGAAATTGAATATTTCTTTTGTGTTTTTGTTCATAACCATGCTTAACTATCCCTAAACACTAACATAGTCTAAAATCAAATTATTCCAACAACAATTCCTCTTCCATACCCATTTTTCAGAATTGAATTCATCATGATAACTCAATATTCAACCATGGAAATCAAGAACAAAAGCATGGGTAAGCTAGGTATCAAGGAGAATTAAAGAAATTTGAACTTACCTAGCATGTTTCCTTGAATTCCAACACTTTCTCTTTGATTTTTCCCACCTAGGGCTTGTTCTTCCTTGGTTTCTCTTCTCTTCTGGTTTGGCTGATCACTATGGGAGAAATGGGCTGATTTTTATGCCTTTTATAAAGAAAATAATGAATGGATGAGATTTTGACACATGTCACCATTCCATTGGTCCATGTGTCATACTTAGCCATTAAGCAATCTCTCTCCACCACACATTTCTCATGTTTATCCATTTACAGGATGAATAAAATCCCTTGACCTTGACAAGTGCTGGGGTGAAAAATTTATCGATTTGCCCCCGGGGCAGAAAAATTACGATTTTGCCCCTATACTCCAAAATGTACCAAAATCAAATTATTTCTACTTTTCAACCTCAAATAACACTAGAATTGATCAATATTAACCAAATGGGGCAAAAAACTCGTTTTATAAAAATTCCCGTTTAGTCTTCTAGTGGCAAAATTACCATTTTACCCTTGTGCTCCAAAAATACCAAGAATCATAATTTTTTTCACTGCTAAACATCATTTTATACTCCAATAATCATAATTATATTTCATATAATCACTCTTGGTCAAATGTGATCAAATCTTTGCTAAAAATCTCCATTTTATCATCAAATGGTAAAATAACCGTATTGTCCCTAATCGATCAATTTTCCTGATGGACTCCAAACTGGACCTTGAACTCCGAATCACTATTTTAAGTCATTCTGTGGGTTTTCAAAATTTTCAATTTCCTCTTAGAATTTCTATTTGAACTAGTTCAAGGCTCGATTTAACTTAGTTGTACCACTCGGTACAATACCGTCTTTTAATCGAGCTTGATAGGGTCTCACAGTAAAGCACTCAACTCATGGATATATTCCAAATGAACATCCAAGAATCAATGAATACCAATTGTTAAGATTCAAGATATCAGCATGTGAGACCCTGTCAAGCTCGATTAAAAGACGGTATTGTATCGAGTGGTACAACTAAGTTAAATTGAGCCTTGAACTAGTTCAAATAGAAATTCTAAGAGGAATTGGAAAATTTTAAAACCAACAGAATGGCTTAGAATAGTGATTTGGAGTTCAAGGTTCAGTTTGGAGTCCATCAGAAAATTGACCAATTAGGGACAAAACGGTCATTTTACCATTTGATGATAAAATGGAGATTTTTAGCCAAGATTTGATCACATTTGACCAAGAATAATTATATGAAATATAATTATGATTATTGGAGTATAAAATGATGTTTAGTAGTGAAAAATTGTGATTCCCGGTATTTATGGAGCAGAAGGGTAAAATGGTAATTTTGCCACTAGAGGACTAAACGAAAATTTTTTTTAAACAATTTTTGCCCCATTTGGTTAATATTGATCAATATTAGTGTTATTTTAGGCTGAAAAGTAGAAATAATGAGATTCCGGTACATTTCGGAGTATAAGGGCAAAATCATAATTTTTTTGTCTCGGTGGCAAATCAGTAAAATTTTCGGCCCAGCACTTTTCAAGACCAAGGGATTTTAATTGTGGTAGGATTGGATAAATACCAGCATATTTGTGGTGGAAAATTAAGAAGAAAAAGTCAAAAAGTTAAAAATTGGGCCAATAAGCATGTGACACATGGCATGCTTGATTATTTTATTATTTTATATAGAAATCAGCCCATTAAATCCCCAATTCCCTCACCATATTCGGCCTAGACATCCAGCAACAAGAAAAAAGGAAAAACAAAAGGAAAAACAAGAAAACCTATGTGGAAATTCAAAGAAAAAGTGAAGAAATCAAGGAAACAAGCTAGGTAAGTTAAAATTTCTTTAATTCTCCTTGATACCTAGCTTACCCATTCTTTTGTTCTTGATTTCCATGGTTGAATATTGAGTTATCATGATGAATTCAATTCTGAAAAATGGGTATGGAAGAGGAATTGTTGTTGGAATAATTTGATTTTAGACTATGTTAGTGTTTAGGGATAGTTAAGCATGGTTATGAACAAAAACACAAAAAAAATATTCAATTTCTCTAGGGTTCCTTGTTGGCCGAACCATGAGGGCTGAATATCAATGGGGGATTGTTTTTATTTCTAGGAAAATGGCATGGAAAATGATGAATTAAGGTGAAACGGTTATGTAGAAAAAAATTCGATGCTAGTGCACCAAATGACCAAATTTTTCTATAAGGAACTGTGAGGGTTCTAATGCTGAATTTGGCTTTATTTAAATGAATGTGGTAAATTAAGGTATTAGAGGAGAAATGAATTAATTTGGAGGTGATTTGGACACAATCGCTAATTAATCGGGTGATCGGTCGAACTTAATCGATACCGTGATGAAACGGTAATCGGACATATTTTTGCATTTACATATCAAGCATTAGTAATTAAAATTAATTTATATCAATTTTGGGACAATATAGTAAATTCCTCGACTTTGTTATTTGTCAAGGTGGTGAGACGTCCGAAAAAGGCAAAGGAATTACGCTTGAGGACTATTAGTCAGAGTTCACCCGGAATCCGAATTTTCGACACCTGTGAGTGGACTGCCTATTAAAATTGTTTTGGGAATATGACTGTTTTGAACAAAGTGTTTGAATGATTTTATAAATTTTTTTTATGAAAATAAATGCCTTGGGAACAAGCTTTTGAGAAAAAGTTTATGTTATGAAATGTGGTTATTATGGATTTCTATGTGGTTGTATTATGTTGATATACATATACACTTGAATATAATGTTGTGTAATTATGTTGACTCGACTATGTGCGAGTAGGGAGTGCGCATAAGCCGAGGATGACCAGGTTATGTGCGAGTAGGGAGTGCGCATAACCCGGTGATGACCCAGCCATGTGCGAGTAGGGAGTGCGCATGAGCTGGTGATGATGATGATGAGCTGGTGATGATGATGGGTTGGTGAGATGATGATGATGGGTATATACATACATATATATATATATATATATATATATATATATATATATATATATATACATATGTAAATATGTGTGATATAGCAAATGGATGGACAATGATTTATGGATGTGATGTACATGAAAGTTGAGACATTGTACTTTGAGAATTTTCATGAATGTTAGGTTGATTTTATTAGTTTAGCAAGATGGCTTTTTGTTGAGTGAGGAAAAATGTTTCTCTTGTTGCTTTGTTTTCACTGCATCGAAATTCATGCTCGATGTAGCGAAAAACTTTGGGGTTTGGAGGGGTCTTAAATAGGAATGAACTAAATTGCATTGTTTTGAAACAAGTGCATCATGATTTTAAATTTTTCCTAATTGTTGCTTGTTCCCTTCCTTGTTCACTCACTAGGTTTATACTCACCATTTTCAAATTCATGTTTTCAGATCACGAGGTAGCCGATAATTAGGACGAGGTGTCCTTGTAGATCTGTGTACATCTTTTGGCAGGTGTCTCGGCATTCGGTAGCTGTATATCCATCCGAATCACTCCGCTGGAGGTCGAGTATTATTTTGTTATGTATAGATGAACTTAATGTAAATTTTAAAAGAGTAATGCCAGTACGAGTTGGCAATGTATATCACTATTTTGACTCAAAGTCATGAAATAGGACTTAGTGATAATAAATAGAATCATAAGTAAGATAAATAATAGGCTTGCCTGGGTTTAGTGGATTACGTTCATTGGACCCATGCGCCGATCATGACCCGGAATTTGGGTCGTGACACTTGCCTGGGTTTAGTGGATTACGTCCATTGGACCCATGAGCCGGTCATGACCCGAAATTTGGGTCGTGACACAGCATTCAATCAAAGCAAATTAGGAATTCATGCTAACTTAAGCTATAGGCCATATTTCATTTGACAAATCAAGTTATTTATGGTAACCTATAAGCTAAATTTGAATGCACAAAAAATATTTAGATCATGTAAGCATTTAAGCTCAAAGAAGACATTGTTAATGTTCAAATGCATATTCAAGAGATATTTCAACTATGTCAATACAATGTGTTATGATCAAACTTGACTTGGGTTATGCAATTAAGTACCATAAGTAATTTTATTACTTAAGTCAAGTTTTAGACTACAATCACTAAGGTCAAGTAAGATTAAATGTCATATAAGCATGTGATTTGACCAAAATAATAGATGAGCCAAGAATACTTTTCATGAAGTTCAAAGAGTTCATCCTAATCAAATTCATTAGCTTAGGCAATAATTCAATCTTGAAACAATCATTTAAGTACAAACAAGAAGCATGTTTTAAGAATTGATCCTAGACTAACATTTAGAACATTTTAATTTTCAAGAAATGATTTGTCCATATAAACATATTAGAAATGATAAATTCAAGAAAGTAAATCATTTAAGAACAATTTCTCATATTTCTATTTTATCATTGTAAATATATGAGAATTTATAAGATCAATATGAGTGCCATACTTGGGCATAGATATATTCAAGCATTCGTGAAAATTTTCCTTTTTTTCAACAATTGTTGCAACTTCAGGAACATGTATTTGCACCAAATGATCATGAGAATGTTTATAATGCATGTTTTTAAGAGCCAATAATCAAAATTAAAATGTAATCCATGGAAGAATTTGGTACAATGGACTAGGAGTCAAGTAATAAGGCATTTCCAGGTATAAAAATTGTTTGTTTTGGCTCCAGACCATCCGGGGATTGATCCTTCATGAAGGGAGGTCTATCCGTGTACCATGAAAACTAGAAAAAGTGTAGAAAAATGCATTTTGCCAAGGTGCAAAGGTTCCAAAACATGAATTTATTTAATAACAAGTTGGATTTTCGATTCTATAATGTTTATAATATCATTTTGGACATGTATAGCCTAAGATTCTTCAATGAAAACATGTGAACTAAAAATTTAGCTCTTATTTTTCAATCTTTGCTCATTGTGCTCAAACACTAAGTAGTTGAAAAACTCATTTAAAAATTTGTGCCCCTAATATGTTCAAGCAAGCTTAATTTTCATCGTTATGCATGAATATGACTTATGAAATGTTGAACAAGCACATTAGGCAATGTTTAAGCATAATAAGCATCAAATTTAACATTTTCAATATTTTTTCAATATATGGACAAACATATCCTTGAGATCATTCAAGCTTTTAATCATGCATTCATTTGCAATAGGAAGAAATTATAATAGCATTTTCAACACAAGGTACACTTGTTCAAGTTTTATATAATTGAAATCTTTGTAACCTCAAGGATGTCAAGCATTGCAAATAGATTTGTTTCTTTGCTTGAAAATGCCATCAATGTCAAATTTTCACACTCAAGATCATGCTTAAGAAAACCTTTTCAATCAATTTCACAAATCAAGAGAGAAACACCAAACAAAATGGAATTTGTGCAATTTATATACATTTATTAAATCAATTTTGCTTAACCAAGCTATATCCATCAAAGTTAATAAATCAATTTCAATTAAAAGAAACAAAAAAGTTTTGCAAGAAAATCCTTTGACAAAGATTTAATTTCTCTTTTCAAAAATTTGTCTTTGAAACATACAAGATTTGAGTTAGACATGCTTTATGTAAATCATGAGCTTAATGTTACTCAATTTTGTTCAATTATGCTCTAAATGATTTATAAAATGTGTGATAAGCATAACGAATCATATTTATACATGTCAAGGGTCATTTTCAAATATCCAATAATTATATATCAAAAATGCCCTTATGACCATTCAAGCTTGCAAGCAAACATACACATCCAATAAGAACAAGTCAATAAGTATTTTCATCATGAAACAAACTTGTTTAATTCATAAATCATTATAAGCACAAGAATGGCAAGCATTTTTCTCATGTAAGCTCATTTTGCTTTAAAAGTACCGATTCAAGTAGTCAAAGCTTATCATGCTCAGATTTAACCAACTTGAAACACTCAAAAAAGTCTTCAATGACAATGCAAGGTTGTTCAAATGGTTAAATTACCTTAGATACAAAGAAATAAAAAAGTTAACTCTTCAAACTCAATTTTCTTTGGTTATGCTACTAGAATAGGCAATTATGCAACTCAATCTATTAATTACATTAGCTACTTCACATGCCATCAAAATCAAACATTTTATGCTTAAAAAAATGCTCAAAAATAATTTTTCCTCAAAGAAATAATATGAAATCAATTTCACAAGATATGAGGAAATTTTATCAAAACAATTTTTCACAATCACGCAAAATCAATATAGAAAAATGAGCATTATGATATATTCAAGATCAAATATAAGTGCATACTCAATCTTTAGACTTATACTTCTTTCAAGATTATGCAATTTATGACATGTATCACATTAGATCAATTTTGCATAATCAAGATTTATCAATAAAATTTAAAGAATTATGCACTTAATATTCAAGCAAGAATAGACAAACAAGTGTTTAATCAAAAAGGCAAACAACTTAAGAAACCAAGTTAAACCAATCAATCTCAAGAATCAAGCAAAATTATCAAATTTAAAAGATCAAAAAGACTTTTGTTATAAAAGTCACCCATTTTTCATTATGTATCTAGAAAGCATCCAATCTTCAATTTGTGCCTTCTTACTCCAACACGCCTACAGGAGACTTTCTCATTCGATTTATGGTATCCAAATTTCTATAGATCTTTGAAGGTTAGTCTTATCATACAAAGTTCCTTTGGAGCTCATACTTATTTAAACCTATAAAAATGAATGAAAATAAAGCACAAGTTTAAACTTTCCTTTTTCAATCATTCAACTTTCTTTTTGTAAGTTTCAACAATATATTTTAATTTTTCATTTTCTTTTCCTAGGATGTCAAATTTCCTTTGAGATATTTCAAAGTCCATTCTCAACTTTTTATTTTCCTTTTCCAAATGAGTTTTGCTTTCATCAAGAACTCTTTTTGAATATTAAGTTTTGAAATCTTTTCTTTATGTTTTAAATTCATGTTTTTGAAATCGCAAGCTAATTCCTCAAACGTTTCTTCCATTGAAAAAGAGAAAGGTTCATGAGATGAAGAATCTACCTTAAATTCTTGGATTGAGAGTTGGACTTCATTTGATTCCTCATTAGTTACCTCATCATGTATTCAAACTTAGCTTTCATAATCTTTTTCTTCTAATTTTTCCTCCATCATCGCTTTTCCATACAATTCTTTTAAAGTTTCCCAAATTTCTTTGGCACTATTACTTTGGGCGACTATTGTACTCTCTATTTTTGAGTGCTCTAAAGAGAGTATGCATGGCATTTACATTGAGTTGCAATAAGTCTAAATCACTTGTATCCCAATTATCCATTTCTTTGTTTACCTTGTGTGGACCATTTTCCATCAATTTCTATACTTCATAATCATTTACTTGAATTAATAACTTCATTGTGTTCTTCCAAAAGGAGTAGTTTTCGCCATTAAGAAAAAGAAGATTCACAATTAATTACCTTCACTTAAGATTGCTGCAAGGGAGTGTGGCCATGTCTTAGAGCTAACAAGGATCACACAAAGGCTATTAGACCTATAATATTTAGTCCAAGCTTTAATACCAATTGTTAGATATTGTTAGCTCTATAAATATGGGAAATAGATCCAAGAAAGGGGTGATATAAATTCTTTTACACAATCGAAAACGTTTGAGGAATCCAAGCTTAAAAATAAGGTTTTAAATGTGTTTTTCACTTTAAGACATGCCAAAGGAAATTTAACAAGCAACTTAAAGAATGTGCAAGTTAAAAACAAGTTTTTAACTTTTCAAAGTAAAGTCTCCAAGTGAAAGTGCTGAAGGGTAAGCTTTTCAAGTATGCCAAAAATATTTTGATGTGCAAGTCGAGAGGTGAATGAGTTATAAATAATTTTTCTAAAAAATTTATAAAGGTTTGGCCCTCTCTATAAGTGCCGACATCCTCTCCATTAGCAAGCTAAGGAGTTTCAAATCTACCATGGAAAGTACTTTTTCAAGGCTTAAGCATAACCTTTACAATGCCTTTTCAAATGATTAAGCACAACCTTTACAATACCTTTTCATAAGATCAAGCACAACCTACATAATACCTTTTCAAAGGATCAAGCACAATCACTTAACTTTTTCAGGCTAAGTTAGAACCTTTATGCCTTTTATGGATCAAGTACAACCTTACAATGATACCTTTTTAAAGGCTAAGGCACAACCTCTTCTATCTTACAATTTTGAGTA
Organism: Theobroma cacao; assembly: GCF_053813885.1. Taxonomy (NCBI): domain Eukaryota; kingdom Viridiplantae; phylum Streptophyta; class Magnoliopsida; order Malvales; family Malvaceae; genus Theobroma; species Theobroma cacao. The sequence goes on from NC_142643.1 coordinate 29,003,870, forward strand.
GCAAGAATTCATCTAGAAGATGGGTTTTGTTAAGTAAATATAGGTTGGAAGAGTGTGATGAGTATAAAGATATTTTAAAGATTTAAATGAAAGCACAAAGAACTTTAAGCTTAAAAATGGGTGCTTGCTCTTGCTTAGTTTTCTCTTTTTCTTTTTTCTTTACACAATTTGATCTTTGAGTATTTGGCCTTTCTCACTTTTTTCCCCTTTACAAAATGATTTCAAAAGGTTTTTTATAGTTGAAAGAGTCTTGGAGCCATTAAGGCTGATTCAATAAAGAAACAAGACGTTTCCATTTGAACTCTATGTCTAAGGGTTTTTAAGGACCGAACTTAGATAATGAGGATGTTGATCCTAGTTTGTATTTCTTCTTCGCATTGTACTTGTAGGATCAAGCTTTTAAAGAGCTATGTTAATCCAAGACCCGAGACTTGATTGGTTTTACTCTTTCATCTTCAAAGATTGAGCTTGGAAATGAATATGTCGATTCTCTAAGCTTCTAGTGACTCTTTGTCATCTTTCCTTCCTTTTAGGATCGAGCTTGGCTTGGCCAATGTTGATCCTTTATGCTTTCTTGCATTTTCTTGGTTTCTAACTTAGGATCAAGCTTCAAGGCATGGATGTCGATCTTGAACCAATAGCTTCTTTTCTTCTTTTCTTTTTTTTTTCTCTTTTTAAGCATTTAGAATCGAGCTTTAAAAGTCAAATGTCTAGTCTCTTCTAGAAGTTATGTCACATAAACTTCCAGTTACTCTGTTGCATGTTTTTCAAATTTTGAATTAAGCTCGGTATTATAGGGCTTGACCTTTTTTAATAGTTTAAGGTAAATTCTTCACTCTGTGAACCTATTTTTGGAATTCAAAACACTTCAACATCTCAAAAATGAATATTCGAAAGGTCATGAAACTTATGCAAGTAAAACTCATACATATATTTAATCAAGAACAAGCATATGAAATTTTAATAACTTCAAGAATCATTCAATTAAGTTCTCAATTAAGTTCAAGGATTACTTAATAAGTTCAAGGATTACTAAAGCAATTTTGATCACTTTGTCATATCTAAAACCATAATCATTTGCTACTCGACGGGTCAAATATCAAAAGTCAACTTCAAAAGTATCGAAACCCAAAAGAAAAGTATTGATGTATTTCAAACAGAAAGTATTCTGTGAAAAGTCTCGATACTTAAGAAGCCATGAGACAAAGTATCAATACCTCAAAACTGAAAGGCGTGAAAAAGGCACAAATAACGATTATTTTTTGTACAAATTGACTTAAATGGCTCCCAACTTTCAGACTATAAATACAAGTTTTCAACTTGATTTGATAGATGAGAAGGCACTGAAAAACATTCCTTTAAGCAGAGAACAAGAATCATCTTCAAAATCATCAAATTCTCTCTCACTTTTATATCTTCTTATTGTATCAATCATTGAACTTTGAATTTCTTCATTCTTTAGTGACATACTTTGTAAACCTCTTGTACTTACACAAACTATCAACCTTATAAAGGCATTAGAGCTTTCATATCTTCACCCTTGTATTGGATTAAAAGGTTCTACCTTAGCCTTCAAAAAGCATTGTTGTTTAGTTAATGCTTAAACCTTAGAAAAGATAGAGAGGCTGAGTCTTAGACTTGAAAAGACTAATGTAAAAGCTGTGCTTGATCCTTAACAGGCATTTTATATAGTGGATTACAAATTTCTTAATGAACTAAGATAGATGACGTAGGCAAAGAGGCCGAACTTCTATAAAATAATCGTGTCTAGCTTTTCTTCGTTCTAACTATAGTTGTTGTTTTCAAAAACCAATTTCTTTAAAAGTGTTTCTTTAATTGTGAAAGTCTCAAAGAAATGAATTTTTCAAAAAGCAAAGCGTCTAGGGTTTTAAACTTAGGAAATTTTTAAATATTCAATTCACCCCTCTTGACTTTCTATTTTTCTGAGCTTATAAATCTAACACTCATAAATAAAAAAAATATTTTTGTTATTACAATGTATAAAATCAATATTAATGTTTCCTATAAAACATGTCCATCAGCTTGTAAGGTACACAACAACTCTATCAAAGTTAATGTGTGCTAAAATCATTTTGATCATTTATACCAAGTGACAATTTTGTTCCAAATTCCTAACTGGTGAAAAATTGAAGATATATTATTGATTAAGGATTTAATTAAATTCAATAATCCAAAAAATGCTTAATTGTTTAATTTGAAATATTTCAGAGCCATTTTCTTCAATTTAATCTCTTTGTAACCATATAGTGCTTGGTTTAATAGTTGATGCATGATCTCTTTACTCAAAAAACAAGGTTCGAATTTCACTTTTGCTCTAATAAAAGAAGTAGTGAAATATAATTGATTAAATTTAAAACACACGTGATTAAACATTCTCATAAAAATCAACGAGAAGTGATCTTTATATAAAGTATAAAGTATAATTGATTTAAAATATAATGGATTTTGATTTAAAAAATTTGTTTCTGATTAATCAAATTAACTAATTTTTTTATATAAAGTATTTATAAGTTATAAATATAGCATATATGTTTATATAACAATAACATTTATGTTACAAGTATTTATCTACAAATTATGATAGGATTAAATTTCCTTTCTTTATTGTTGAGCTTGAAGTTTACTAAAATTCTAAATATTAGTTTTTACTTTACAATGTACTGTTACTCAATTACTGTACAGATACATTACTATTTTACCTTTGGTTGTTCTGTTTGTTAATAGCCTTGAGTATCAATAGTACTTCTTTTTTCCATTTTTTGTTAATAAAGAAAACTTGCAGAATACGATTCTTGCATTTTCTCAAGATAATTGTAATTACGTGCCCAAGATGTAAGGAATGCTGGGAATGGGCGAGAGTTTACCTAAACTACTGTTTTTGCAGCGCACGAGATGAACGGTCATTTACTTTGGGTTTGATCAATATCATAAGTTGGAGCGTCGCTAAAATCCCTCATATTATCACCAATTATAAAGAGAAATCCGTTGAGGGCCTCTCCCTCAGTTTCTTGATCACTTGGATTGTTGGGTGGGTATTTCTTCTATTCTACCATCGCCTTTTCTTACTTCTATATTATTTACCAAAAGGATTTTATCACCATTCTATTTGCAAGTATCTTTTCAATGTTTTTGGTTGTATTCTTGAATCAGCTACTGTAAGTGTTATGCTCGTTTCCTGTATATATATGGTAATTTTTACTTTATTTTTGTTCCTTACCCTAGTCTGATAACTGAATCTACTTTGTTATCCTTTTCATTGCACTGCTCATACAAATTGCATTGTTACTTTCTATATACATATATATAAATTATGAATAAAGAAATACTAGAACCCCTAGACTTTTCTACTAGAATCTCTGTATAAAGAATTACTAGAACCTCTAGACTCTTTTATAGTCTAGAGGTTAGAGAGTCTAAAGAAATACTAGAACCTCTTGCTCTTTTTAAAAGAATTTAGAAAAAATAAACACTTCTTATTTAAATCTTTATTAATTCTCAATTTGAATGTGTCTAATAATTAACCTAATAGGGCTTTATATAACTATTCCTAAAGCAAAGACCCATGTGAGATTATTATAATTCCTAAATAAAATAAAGACATAATACTCAAATAAGCTCTTATATTATTCAAGAATATGCATATAAACTCTTATTCTTTTATATTAAGTCAAAATCTAGTGAAAAAATAAAAAAAAAAACTCTTATTTTTTTATTGCATTCAATCAAATCCTTATACTTTTATTTTGCATCAAATAAGCCCTTATGACTAATGATTAACTAATTGCTATTAGTAAAAATGTCACTTTCTTTTTATATACACATGACATTGATGTGGAGAGTGAAAAATGCCACATGATCATGTTATCATGTCAAATTAGTATATCGTATCATTATTAATTATGATACGTTAGTATGTCACATCATAATCAATTATGATATTTTAACATACCAAATCAGCGTCATGCGACATAGAATAACAAATGATATTTTGATTAAATTAATTATTAGTAATAAGAGTTTATTTGATTCAGAATAAAAGTATAAGGGCTTATTTGGTTCAAAATAAAAATAAAAAAGCTTGATTGGACGTAATAAAAATATAACAACTTATTTGAATTTTCTTAAATAATTTAGCAATTTTTTTATATATTATGCCTAAAATAAATAAGAGTAAAATAAAAGATAATTAAAAAAGATAACTATAAAAATACTTTTTCTTAATTTAATGTGTAAGTAAGCTAATGACATACTTCTGTATCTGTCTTTACAAAGAGAAACGTGAGATATGGCTTCCACATCAGAGATACATATTAGGGTTCGTCCTGTTTCATGACATAGGAAGTGACATATCATGTTATTTTTAGCTAGTTCAGTTGTTGTCTTGCAAAGAATTGAACTTTTCCTGTACATGTGACCTCATTAACATAAAACAAGGAAACATTGCATAAAACTCAAAAACATTGTCATATGCAATCTTAAAACCATCATCATCCTTGTTTTTGTATGGTTCTTATGGATATAAACATAGGCATCTGGAATGGAAAATTAACAAAAGAGAATAAAAGAAACTTAGGGAGGTCACACTGGTGAGGTTGCCATCTCCAGAACTCAGAGTTCGGGACCTTTCTCCCGAACTTTTCACAAGCTAGCTAACTGATTAGACATAAACGTGCATTCTCTCTCTTCGTATAGCCCTGAAAACCAATTGCATCTTGAGGTCAAGCTGCCACCAGAACTTTCATATATAGTCCCCGTACTCGAAGAGTTGTTCATTTCTTTTGTCTCAGGTAGATGGCGGCAATGACTACAATGGCAATGAGAAGGGCAACAAGCGATTGGAAGCTGGTCCTGACACCCCATTCTGCAAAAACCATAACCTGCTGCTTCTTCGCCATATTCTCCGCTCTCTTTCCTTGTTCATCTATGAGTCGGCTCCCCATCTCTCTGTTTCCTCTTTTCGAAGTCAATTTCCAGGTATTGGTGGGAATCAATTTTCACAATTTATTGTTTTGCCTTGGATGAGGACAAGTGGAAGTACAAATATCCGATGGTTTGCTGAAAGCAACAGAGGACTTGTAGCGGTTGGTGTTTCTTGCTTTGTTTTACCAGAACACTCGTACTTCCAATTCCAAACAAGCTTACTAGGTTTCCGTTAATGCTACTGTCAGAAGACAATGTCCATTGAAGTGTTGGTAATTTGAGAAAAGAGCAACTCGGGATGCTAATGACTGAATCATACAGATTTTTCCATTCTTGTGGTTAAAGCTGAGTTGTTAGTCGAATAAATTTATGCAATTTAGGTTAGTGTTGTTGGTACATCTCCCACTTCTCCCATCCGTTGCCCTGAAGTTATATCAATTACCAAGCATTTGTAAAGAGAGGTCACGTTATAAATTTTTGGAAGGGACTAAAATGAAAATTCTCCACGTTATGCTAGACAAATCAAGCATGACGTCCAAAAATTGGAAAGCAGAGGGAAGGCCAAGTCCCCTGCCTGCAACCGAGTGTGTTTTTGGGATTGATAAGAATTAATTTGGAAAAATAGACAAAAGTTTTCAAATTATAAATACTAAAGAGATTATAAAAGTTATCAACCTAAAATCTTAAATATCTTCTAACAAAAATATGAAAAGATATTGAGTTATATATTATTGAAATTAATTAGACCAAGAAGCTGTTTATTATCATAAACTCAAAAACTTTTAAGTCTATTGTATGCAATTGTAAGATAAATGGTGAATTAAACTTGTAGATATACTTGGATTTCATTGACTATATCAAAATTTCCAAGCTGACAAAACAATTTAAGATCAACAGTTAAATTTAAAACTAAATTAAGTTTTGAAAATATTTTTCAAAAGTGAAATTTTAATATTTAGCTTAAATTAAAAAAAAGTCAATAATACTTAACCGAGTCATAATTTCTATTCATAATTAATAAAATTAAAGTTCACTTTTTTATTTAAATAATAAAAAGAACAAAGTCAAGGATAGAAGTCTGAAATTTTCTGGTGCAACTATATATGCAAGTCGTAACACATCCAATCCATTATGCTCTCCACCACAACAACCCAGAATTTTCCTTCCTTCATATGAGACTGAGCAAGTTCGTCTTACTCTGTTGCTTCCCCTTCGACATCTTTTGGTCTCCCGTTACCGTATACACGATAGCATACTCCTGTAGCGCAGCAATCTATAACTGTCCAGCTGGGCTCACAAAATGAGGATTTCACTTGTTTCATGGCTCTTCTTCGATTCATTTATAGCAATTTTCTGTATCATTAACGCAGTTTCGGTTTCTGGCCAATGTCAAAGCGATCAGCAAGAGTTGCTGCTCAGATTGAAAAATGGCCTCGATTCTACTTTATCTGTGAAGCTGGTGAAGTGGAATCAAAGCAAGGATTGTTGTTCTTGGGATGATGTAAGCTGCGATGCAGGGGGTCGTGTTATCGAACTAGACTTGAGCAACCAATCAATCAGCGGTGTGATTGACAATTCAAGCAGCCTCTTCGGCCTTCTGTATCTCCAGAGTCTAAATTCGGCATATAACAGATTCAACTCCACAATTGCTTCTAGGCTTGATGAGCTCGCGGATTTGAGTTACCTCAATTTTGTTGAGATAAAAACTAGCTTGAATGTCATTTTGTCTAATTATGTACAGGACAAGTGTCCACTTTGTTTTGTTGTGCTGGTTTGGTAATTCACAGTGCATGCTGCTGCACATTTGTCCTAGGACGTGTAAGCACTGCATGTTTGCTCTAATGCTGTGTCAAACACTTGGATTTTTTTCGTACAAGTGTTAGTTAAATAGATCTTGTATATATTTATGCATTTCTCCTCAGTTAATGCAAGGGATCGATATCAACCAAGTTCTGCTCTCTGTTTTGTCTATTGCTTTTACTTTCTCCTTTGCATGCCTGCTGCCTCTTTTCTGTATTAACAAGAACATGGTATCAGAGTTGTGAATTGATCCTTTGAGTCATTTAAACACTTACAAATTACCTTGAAAGTCTCATCTACAATAACCAAACTTCTTTATCAAACATGTCAACTTCAACTTCAACCATTACACAATAGTCACCTCCTTTTTTGTATGGTTCCAATTATACAGTATGGGCCATAAAAATGAAGGCATTTCTAAGAGGTGTTAACCTCTGGAATGCTGTTGAGTTTGAAACTGAATTGCTAGTGCTAAAGGAGAATGCTACGCAGGCTCAAGTGAAGCAATATGTAGAAGATATTGCAAAGAGATATAGAGCCTTGTCATTCAAACATTCAACAGTGTCTGAATCGGTTTTCAACAGGATTATGGGATGTGAGACTGCAAACGAGGCTTTGAGTAAACTTGAGAAGGAGTTTTTGGGGTCTGCAAGGAGCAAACAAGTGCGTTTGCAAAACCTCAGAAGGAAATATGAGCTTCTGAGAATGAAAGAGAATCAGACAATAGGCGAGTTTGTTGAAGATCTGATGAAACTTGTAAATCAGATCAGACTCATGGGAGACTCCCTCATTGATTTGAAAGTGGTAGAAAAGATTATGTTGAGCCTACCAGAAAGGTTCGATCCCACGATCACCTATCTGGAGCAAGTTAAGGATATTACAGAGCTCTCAATATCAGACTTGGTTAGTGCTTTGGAAGCTGATGAACAGAGGAAGGCAGCAAGAAGAGATGAAAGGGTAGATCATGCACTGGCAGCTCGTGCAAAAGGTAAAGCTCCTGCTGATTCTTCATTTAAAAAGAATTCAAATGAGACTAAAGAAAAAGACAAAACTGGTACAACTGCCGGAAGATTTCGAAACAAAAAAGGCAAGTTTCCAATCTGCCCTCATTGTAAAAAGAGAAGCCATTATGAAGCTTATTGTTGGTTCAGACCTAGAGTTAAATGCAATGCATGTAAGCAGTTGGGACATGTAGAGAAAGTCTGCAAGAATAAAGCTGAGGTTGCAGACAAAAAGCAACAGATTGCAAAGCAAGTCGAGAAAGCTGAAGTTGCAGAAGAAGTGTTGTTCATGACTATTGAAGACTCTAACTCATCAAACTATAATCACTGGCTTCTCGATAGTACATGCTCTAATCATATGACTTCAAAGGCTGAGCTATTCTCAGAGCTGGATACTGATCATTGCTCTTCAGTTAAAATTGGAAATGGCTTTATACTGAATGCTGTGGGGAAAGGAACAGTTGCAATTCAAACTACTTCAGGCACCAGGTATGTTTTGAATGTGCTTCTGGTTCCTGAAATAACTCAAAATTTATTAAGTGTTGGTCAGTTAGTTGATGAAGATTACATGTTGGTATTCAAAAACAATGCATGCACAGTTTATGATCCCTCTGCTGTCTATATGATGTCTGTTCCTATGGTTAGAAATTGCTTCCCTGTTAAATGGGGAAATTTGTGCTTATCTGCAACAGAATCTTCATCAAAACAAATTTATCTGTGGCACAAGAGGCTAGGCCATTACCATTATTAGTCCTTGTTGCAAGTAAGTGCCTCTGGTTTGTTGTTGAATCTTCCTAAACTACATGAAGATGGTCCTATATGCAGCTCCTGTCAATATGGTAAGCTGACTAGAAGGTCTTTTCCTAAAGCAAGTTTGAATAGAGTAGAACATAGATTAGAGTTAGTTCATTCAGATGTTGCTGGACTTATGAGTGAGCCTTCTTTAAATGGAAGCAAATATTTTGTTATCTTTATTGATGATATGTCTAGAATGACTTGGATTTACTTCATACAGCATAAGTCAGAAGTGTTCTCAGTATTTCAGAAATTCAAAGCAAAAGTTGAGAATGAATCTGGCTGCAGAATTAAGATACTAAGGACAAACAATGGAGGTGAGTACACTTCTTCAGAATTCACAAGCTATCTGGAGAAGGAGGGCATTCATCACCAACTAACAGCTCCATATTGTCCTGAGCAGAATGGTGTTAGTGAGAGGAAGAACAGAACAATTATTGAGATGTCCAGGTGTCTCCTGTTTGAGAAGAAGCTTCCTAAAAGCTTTTGGGCTGAGGCAACTAACACTGCAGTTTATCTGCAAAATATCCTGATCACTCAAGCTGTGAATAATGAAACTCCTTATGAAGTTTGGTACAGCATCAGACCATCTGTGGATCACTTGAGGATCTTTGGATCCATTTGCTATCTCCATGTTCCTGACGAACTTAGAGACAAGCTGCAACCCAAGGCAAAGTTGGGAGTTTTTATAGGTTACAGTCAGCAGTCAAAAGCTTGCAGGATTTATCAAATTGAATCTGGCACAGTCTCTGTTAGCATACATGTAACATTTGATGAAGGTGCATATTGGAACTGGGAAAAGAATCAAATGCAGCATACTAAATTTCTAGATGAAGATGTTAATCTTCAACTTGCAAACAGTGAAGAGATACTTGATGCAGAACAGATTGTAGATGAACCTCCTGTGAGAGATACTCGATCATTACAAGAAATTTATGAAAGCTGCAATGTAGCTGTATTTGACCCTGCTACACCTGAAGAAGCTATTGTATTACCAGGATGGAAAGAAGCAATGGAAGAAGAAATGAAGATGATAAATCTCAACAAGACATGGAGCTTGGTAGACGACCTAAGCATCATCATGTTGTTGGAGTGAAATGGGTGTTTAGAATGAAGCTGAACTTAGATGGCTCTTTGAGCAAGCATAAAGCAAGGCTTGTTGTTAAAGGCTTTGCTCAATTGCCTGGAGTAGACTATCTTGAAACATTTGCACCAGTTGTAAGAATGGATACCATTCGACTGCTGCTAGCACTGTCAGCTAAGTTTAAATGGAAAATATTCCATTTGGATATCAAATCTGTTTTCTTAAATGGTGATTTGCAGGAAGAAATTTTCATTGAGCAGCCTTATGGTTTTGAAAGTGAGCCTAACCGAGACAAAGTGTATAAACTTCATAAGGCACTCTATGGCTTGAAGCAGGCACCACGTGCCTAGTACTGCAAATTTGATGACTATTTGAAGGGTCAAGGTTTTCAAAAGAGCAGTAATGAAGCTGCTTTATATATACAGAAAACTGATTATCAAAATCCTTTGATTATTTCATTGTATGTTGATGACATGTTAGTTACAGGAGGAGATGATCAAAGAATTGCAAAACTCAAGCTTGAAATGCAAAGCAGATTTAGAATGACAGATCTTGGACAGATGAGTTATTTTCTGGGGTTACAAATCCTTCAAAGTAATACTGGAATTTTCATATGCCAATTAAATTACATTGGTGAGATTCTGGACAAGTTTAAAATGACAGATTGCAAGACAGTAGCCACTCCACTTATTCCTCATGAGAATCTGTCAGTTGACAAAGGGTCTGCACTCGAAAATCCTTCAGCCTTTAGAAGCTTGATAGGATCATTGCTTTATATTTGTGCATCAAGACCTGACCTGATGTTTGCTGCAAGTTATCTGTCTAGGTTCATGCAGGTTCCAACAACTCAGAATTTCTCAGCAGCAAAAGGAGTGCTTAGATATTTAAAAGGCACTGCAAATTTTGGTCTTCAATTCACTTATGTAGATGAAAGTTTAGTTGAGTTGGTTGGATTCTCGGATAGTGACTGGGCAGGCTGTGTGGATGATTGTAAAAGCACTTCTGGATATGTGTTTACATTAGGAAATGGTGTTTTTTGTTGGAATTCAAAGAAGCAAGAAACCAGTGCTCAATCATCTGCAGAAGCAGAGTATATAGCAGCAGCTACAGCTGCAAATCAAGCCATTTGGGTGAAAAAGATCTTCACTGATCTTGGCTTTCTTCATGTGCCTCCAGTCAAGCTGTATGTGGACAACAAATCTGCTATTGCCATGGTGAAAAATCCTGTTTTTCATAGCAGAACAAAACATATCAAGGTCAAATACCATGCCTTGAGAGAAGCTGAGAAGAATCAAGAGATATCCATTCGGCATTGTAGCTCCAGTGATCAGCTTGCAAACATTTTAACCAAACCTCTTCACTTGTCCACGTTTGAAGAACTGAGAAGCAAATTAAATATTCAGCAAGCTAGTATTTAGGAGGAGTGTTGAGATACAAACTAGCTTGAATGTCATTTTGTCTAATTATGTACAGGACAAGTGTCCACTTTGTTTTGTTGTGCTGGTTTGGTAATTCACAATGCATGCTGCTGCACATTTGTCCTAGGACGTGTAAGCACTGCATGTTTGCTCTAATGCTGTGTCAAACACTTGGATTTTTTTTGTACAAGTGTTAGTTAAATAGCTCTTGTATATATTTATGCATTTCTCCTCAGTTAATGCAAGGGATCGATATTAACCAAGTTCTGCTCTCTGTTTTGTCTATTGCTTTTACTTTCTCCTTTGCATGCCTGCTGCCTCTTTTCTGTGTTAACAAGAACATATTTGTCAAATGCTGGCTTCAGTTGTCAAATACCTGTAGCAATTTCAGGAATGACAAGGTTGGTTACTCTTGATTTATCTACGCTAAACTTCCCTGGAGACGTTCCATTGAAGCTTGAAAAGCCAAATCTACGAATGCTTGCTCAAAATCTGAGTAAGCTACAAGAGCTTTACCTTGATGGCGTGAACGTATCAGCGTAGGGAAAAGAGTTGTGCCAGGCCATATCTGCTTCATTAAGTGAATTGCAAGTGTTAAGCATGTCCAGCTGTTTTCTTCTGGACCAATTGAACCTCACCTTTAAAACTTGAAGGATCTCTCTGTTATACATTTGGATAAGAACAATTTGTCTTCTACGATGCCAAAATTCCTTGCTAAATTTTCAAATTTGACTTCCTTGCGGCTCAGTTCGTGTGGCTTGCATGGACTATTTCCAAAAGAGATACTTCAGGTAAACAAGCTACAGTCTCTTGAAATAAAATGAAAAAGTTCAAGGTTCCTTGCCAGAATTCTCTCATAATGGTTCTCTTCGTATCCTAGTGATTAGCAAAACAAAGTTTTCTGAGTCATTAACATTCCACAAGCAACCTTCTGAACTTGACAAGATTAGACCTTTCCTATTGCAATTTCAGTGGAGCAATTCTGAATTCAATCCCATATCTCCAACAGCTTGTTTATTTGGACTGGTCAAAATCCATCATTTGATATGTCCAAAAATCTTGCCTATATAGACCTCTCTCATAATAAACTGACTGGTGAGGTCCAATCATATGACTGGAAAGGCCTTCAAAATCTTACTCATATTGATTTAAGTCATAATTCACTTTATGGGAATATTCCCTCCTCTCTTTTGGCACTCCAGTTACTGAAGAAGGTTAAGCTTTCCAACATTCAATTTAACGGAAAAGTTCTTGACGTTCCAAATGCACCACAATCTTTATTGGATACTCTTGATCTCAGTAGCAACCAACTGCAAGGTCCTATACCCAAGTTTGTTTTTGAGCTCAGTAGAATTTTCATCCTTTCGCTTTCTTCCAACAAGTTTAACGGTACTATACGGCTAGGAGACATTCAGAAGCTTCTCAACCTCATATGTCTTGACCTTGGCATAACAATCTGTCTGTCAATGCAACTGGCAGCTATTCTACCTTGGCATCCTTCCCCAAGATTACTAGACTGGAACTGGCTTCTTGCGGACTGAAAGTCTTTCCTGATCTAAAGAACCAAGCAAGACTTACCTATCTGGATCTTTCAGACAACCAAATTTCAGGTGAAGTACCCAACTGGATTTGGAATGTCGGTAATGGCCTTCTCCAGCATTTGAACCTTTCATTTGATCAGCTAGTTAGTCTGCAAAAACCTTATCAAATACCTGGTCTCTCAGTCCTTGACCTGCATTCTAACAAACTTAGTGGTAATATCCCAACTCTTCCTCCATGTGCGAGCTATCTGGATTATTCCAGAAATAACTTTACTTCTTCTTTACCGCCTAACATTAGTAGCTGCCTCTCGTGTACTATTTTCTTTTCTCTCTCAAGCAATGGCCTTAAGGGTTTCATTCCTAATTCAATATGTGAGCTGGTTATCTGCAAGTTCTTGACTTGTCCAACAGCAGTCTGACTGGTGCAATACCAAAATGTTTAATTGAAAGGATAGTATCTCTAGGGGTACCGAATCTTAGGGGCAACAGTCTCAGTGGCAATATTCCTGATGCATTTTTAAGTCATTGTTCCATACAAACACTAAATGTCAATGGCTATGAGCTTGAAGGGAAGATTCCAAGATCCCTCGCTAGGTGCAAAATGCTGGAGGTGTTAGACCTTGGAAACAATCGGATCAGTGATTCCTTCCCTTGCCATTTGAAGAACATATCCACCTTGCGGATTCTGGTTTTGAGAGCAAATGAATTTCATGGGAAAATTGGTTGTCCAGCAATTATGGCCCCCCGGCCAAAACATCAAATTGTCGACATTGCTCACCATAGTTTTAATGGAAGACTACCGGAGAAATGGTTAACAACATGGGAGGCAATGATGGGTGATGACGATGAAGCCCAATTAAGTGTTAAACACCTCCAATTTGAGGTTCTGAAATTAACTCAGTGGAATTTATTATCTGCACGGCATAACAGTTACCATGAAAGGTCTAACAATGGAGCTGGTAAAGATCCTAACTGTTTTCTCCTCCATTGACTTTTTATGCAACAAATTTGAAGGGCTAATACCAAATGTGATCGGTGAATTCAAAGCACTCTATGCTCTGAACTTGTCACACAATGCTTTCACAGGCGCAATCCCACCATCTTTAAGAAAGTTGCAACAGCTGGAATCCTTGGACCTCTCAAGTAATAACCTGTGTGGCAGTATTCCTCAACAGCTGGCAAAACTAAATTTCCTTGCATTCCTTGACCTCTCACACAACCAACTGGGGGGAAGGATCCCAAAAGGTAATCAGTTCCGGTGGCTTTCAGATGATTCATTTGATAACAATGGGGGATTATGTGGACCTCCTTTAGAGGCAAAATGTCAATCCCCAGACAGCCCTTCCCTTGAGATTCTGAAACTGGGAAGCAGATCGACCAGAGCTGAGGCAGGGAGCGATATTCGTTGGAATTTTATAAGTGCTGATATAGGTTTTTTCTCTGGGTTAGGAATTGTCATTGCACCCCTTATCTTTTGGAAGAGATGGAGGATATGGTATTATAAGCACATTGATCGTGCTCTTTTCAGTCTTTTCCCTCGGCTGGAGAGCTCACCGGAGTCAGAGGAAGAGGCTCAAGCAACGATGGAAAGGAGCAGGGAATCAATGAAAAGATTTTTAGCTAGTTCCTTTGTTGTCTTTTCCTGTTTTTGGTTTTTTTTTTTTCAATTCTTTTGAAGAAAAACAAATTAAATTATCCTAAAAATAGAAAATGAAAACGAACATTCTCTTCTCAAGTTAGCATTCTTTCAGTTTTATGCAAATAGAAAACGTTTTCACTTCTCTAGCTGATCATCCTTGCTTGATAACACATTAATATCAAAAGGGTCATCAGGACAACTTATCCATAATGATACCTGTGATAGAAACAAAACATTAATCCAACACATACCTGATCATAATTCAATTCAATTTCACTTGTTCCTATCTTGGTTGGAGGTTTACCAAATAATAAAAATGATTGCTGACTCCAACCACTTAGATTGGACCCTGCACCAGAATCTCAGCTCCCTCTTATGAAAATTGAGATCGTTTTGCCTTAATGTCAAATCCAACATAAATTGTATTCGTAGCGCCTAGAATTTGAAGATGAAACTTTTGCTTAAAACATTTTATCAGTAATTCATAATAAAGATTTTTCCTCAACTTGATATGGGAAGAAGGGCTAATGGAGTTCACAAGGGAAACTAGAGTAATTCTTCTGAAGTGATTATATTACTTGGTTCTACTTGCATCAATGAGAAGAAAAGCAAATGCAGGAAAGCATTTCTACTGATGAAAAAGTTGAGTCATGGCATAATATAAATTGGTACTAGCATTTAGAGTTGAGTCCAAGATTTAGGATTCATCTACACATGATGCAGTGCAAGAGTAAAGCATCCTGACTAATTTTGTTTGAGGCAGCTTTGCTTGTTTCAATGTAAGGAATGCACGAATGCATCTTTCCTGATATGATAAAAAGCAATGTCATGCCCTAATATCAATGTGCTTCTATGGAATCTATTCTATAGATAGCCTAGCAATTTTCTTCTGCAGTCATTCAAGTCTTGCAGATTGCAGCAATTGGTGCCATAATCATGGGGCATATACATTTATATTTCAACAAGTGTAAAATTCCATTCATGCCACAGCTTCAACCACTGATTAAAAACCTTTTCCAAATTCTTAACTGGCAAAAATTTGAAGATATATTGTTAATTAAGGATTTAATTGAACTCAATAATCCAAAAAATGCTTAATTGTTTAATTTGAAGTATTTCAGAGCCTTTTTCTTGAATTTAATCTCTTTGCAACCATATAGTGTTTGGTTTAATAGTTGATACATGATTTCTTTACTCAAATAACAAAGTTCGAATTTCTTTTTTTCTCTAATTTTCTTTTAAAAAAATAATGAAATATAATTGATTAAATTTTGAAACATACATGAATTAAACATTCTCATGAAAATCAACTAGAAGTGATCTTTATATAAAGTATGATTGATTTAAAATATAATTGATTTTGATTTTAAAATTTTAGTTCTGACCAATCAAAGTAACCGATTTTTTTTATATAAAATATTTATGAGTTATAAATATAGCATATATGTTCATATAACAATAACATTTATGTTATAAGTATTTATCTACAAACTACAATAAGATTAAATTTCGTTCCTTTATTGCTGAGCTTGAAGTTTACTAAAATTCTAAATCTTACTCAATTAGTGTACACATACATTACTATTTTAGCTTTGGCTAGTAATTCTTTATTCATTCTCTGTTAATAAAGAAAACTTGCAGAATACGAATCTTACATTTTCTCGAGATAATGGCAATTACATGTCCAAGACGTGGGGAATGCTGGGAGTGGGCGAGGGTGTACATAAACTACTGTATTTGCAGCGCAAGAGATGAAGGCTCGTTTGCTTTGGGTTTGATCAGTATCATAAGTTGGAGCGTCGCTGAAATCCCTCAGATTATCACCAACTATAAGGAGAAGTCGGTTCAGGGCTTCTCCCTCGGTTTCTTGATCACTTGGATTGTTGGGTGACTATTTTTTCTTTTCCTACTTCCATATTATTTACCGGACCATTCTGTTTCACTTTTGTTTCTTGCTTATACACTTGCAGGGATCTTTTTAATCTTTTCGGTTGTATTCTTGAACCGGCTACGGTAAGTGATTTGCTCGATTCCTGTATATACATGGTGATTGTTACCTGTTTTGGGTGTTTGTTACTGTTTCCATATCAGACAGCAGGGCCGGCCCTCGGGTGAAGCCACCCAAGGGCTTTAGGCCCCAAGTTTAGAGAAAATTTATAATTTTATAATAATTATAATATAATTAATTATATTAAAAATATAAAAAAATTAAAAAAATAATTAATAAAATTATTTGTTCTTTCATTTTTTAATTATGTGTTTAATAAATCTCAATTTTCTATTACTTATTTATTTCTAGAATGTTATTAATTTTCAACTATATTCTCTAAGTTTCAATTAACTAATAGTCATATGTATTTAATCATCTTCAACAATTATTTTTTTCTCACTTATTTCTTTTATTTTCAATCAACGTTTTTAATGATTTTCAACAGCTATTTTTTTTCTATATATAAAACCAATTATTTTTTTTGAATATATAATATATACTTTTGAAATCTTCCTTTCTCATTTGCTCTTTCTTCCTTTAATTTCAATTTTTTTTCAAAAAATACACAACAAGTCTGTTATTTTATTATTTTCATAAAACTGTGAGCCTCATTTGAAAAAATATTGCCTTAATCTTGAATGTTCCTAAAAATATAGCAACTATTCTAACATTGATGGATTCAGTTTATTTTCAAAGTTGAAATTTTTAAAAGAAATTATACACAAAGAAAACAGTCAAATTGACATACTTAATCATATAAAAAGACTAGATTCTTTTCCGAATGTATATATTGCTTTTAGAATAATGTTAACAATTCTAATAAGTGTTGCTTTAAGAGAAAAATGTTTTTCAAAACTAAAATTAAAAAAATTTTATTTAAGATCGACAATGTCTCAAGAAATATTAAATGGATTGGTTATATTATCCATTGAAAAAAAAATATTAGAAAAACTTAGTTATAAAAATTTAATTAAAAATTTTACATCTCAAAAAAATAAAAAAATAAAATTTTAATTAAAAAAAACCCCATTTAAATATTTCATTTTAAACTTTTAAATTTATTGGGTCACCTCTATCAGACAGGTTCAAATTTTTTGCTGTCCAGTGTAAAAACATGCATCTATTCATTGCTAAAAGACATTTCACATTAGCACAGAATGACTTTTTTTACTAGCGACACTTTATCCTCTTGCTTTCTGAAATATTAAGAATAAATCTTCATGGAGCTCTAGTCTAGTTTGAAAGAAATAATTATTTTGATTTTCTATGGGGAGTATTACTGCAGCCAGTATACTGAAACTTTATTGCTTCTCTTTGCAGCTTCCGACGCAATACCATATGGCAGTTGTAAGAATGTACGAAACCCAAAATGTTGTTAGTGTAGTCAATTCTTAATAAGTATATTGTTCTAATTCTCAGTTATTGATTTACATGACCTTCGTCAAAGCACAGTTGTATACAATGACTAGCTCAATTCTTGCGGCCCAGACTGTGTACTATGGTCACATTTATCCTCGATTAAAGTTCAAAGGAGTGTGCCACAAGGTAAGAAGTTAAACTACATTTCTCTTAGAAAAGTTTAGGCAACAAGTTAAAGCTCTGCACTCCCGAAACTAGTGAACCTAGTAGAGAAAGGAAATAGACTATTTTGTTAAATGGTGAGCAGGAGAGAAAAATGTTTAGTTTTTCATTAAACCAAGACTAGCTTGTATGGTATTTTATGTTGTATATTTAAATGATATCAATCTTTTGATTGGATTTAACTAAAAGGTCAAAAAAAAAAAAAGAATTGGGAAAGAATACACAGATCAATTGTGTTTTTCATGTTACTTCAGAAGAGTATATGGTATCTTATGGAATTAGTGTATTGTTATGATCATGCAAATACATGAAGCAGATTCTTGGTCATCTTGATATGGATTTTGTAAACTTGATTTCTCGAAAATTCGATTTCAGCTGACTTGTAGTTTAAACAATTATGTAGAATTGGTTCTGTCAGGTCTTAATAAAATAGATTTGATTGCTTTACCAAGGGATGAATCACTAGGGTGCTAATTGTTCTCAATTTTATGTTTAATAATCAATATGGATGGAAATTAATAGTTGGAAGCCCATACACAAGGAAGTGAAAAGGGAATAAATGTAAATAATCTACTTAACCATTTGTATCAGAATAACAATGAATCAATAAACCATCTTTTACCTAATTGTCCAACAGCTTAAAAATTATGGTCTCCAGTTTTTGCTTTGTTCATAGTGGCTTGGCCACTTGGGTGATTCCAGATATAGTGGTTGATTTATTACATGCTTGGAAAATGAGTTTCAGAAAACACACATATTGGGAGGGCTGTAGATTTTAGTGTCCTTAGCTCTAATGCGAAGAAATAAAGCTTGATATGCAGAAGTTGGAATTGCATTTGTAGGGTATTAACTTATTTTCACCGACATTCTATTTGGACATTCAAGATGTATTTAATATTTCTTTCTAATTTCTTGTTTGATTATGTGCTGCTTTTTCACTTAGTATGTTCCATTTTGCTGTTAATAAATTTTAAGCATACGAGGAAAAAAACTTTCAAATTATTGTGGTAGGAGGTCTTAAGTTGAGAGATCAAGTCTATGTAACTTTTTATGTTCCTGATATGTGGCCATGGAACAATCTCAAAGTATCTAACCATGATATGCTATGGAATCTTCATGATATTCGCTCAGTTGTTTTCTCCATACTTGTATTTAGTCTCCCCGCAGTGGAGATCAACATAAATATAACCTTCTGAAAGCATTGCAGGAGTATTAAACATCTTCATTGGTTTTTGATGGTCGCATTTTTTTCTATGAAGGTTTTTATTTTGTTTTCATAGATGTATCACGCAACAAAATTCCACCATTCACTGTGTTTCATATGTAGGGCTCCAAAGAGCACCAACCTGAGGCGGTGGAAAAAGTTGGGGAACAGATTAACAATCTTGATGTGAAACAAGTTATTGATGCTGACAGATTAAGTTCTCCTATTCCTCTTCCAGCAATTAATGTAAAGAGTTCTCCGGGCAGAGAATTTTACTACATGTAATTCAATATTCACCTTTAAGTTCTCACACTTTCACTATTTTGCTTTACTTTTTGGACCTAACACCTCAACAACCTTTGTACATGAGAAACACAAACAATATGATTCATTTTCTTTTCTTTTCTTTTTTTGAAGTTTGCATCTGGATTCTGTTATTTTTTGGAATATTTGGTTTCACTGAACTTAGAATTGGTTCTGCCATCCAAGTTAAAAGATCAAATTTCCTTAAATACCTCCCGGATTGTCATTTAGTTAAGCATATGTCATAGACTTAGAATTGGTTTACCCACTTCCCTGCCTACATGTGCACTTGCAAATACATATATTTTACTGTATGTCACTTTCTGTTTGTTCAACAAAATTTTGGGACATTTAGGAAGAAAAAGTAACTGATAGATGCTGATGCAGACACTAAGATAGACTTAGAGCGAGTTTTCTCATACTTTTTCAGATCCTGAAAGAAGGTTAGAAACCAAGTTTTCAGTGACCAGTAGGACATATAATGAATCAAACTACTTCAAGACATATGTCATACCGAAAGATGGAGATCACAGAAAACCATATGCATATTTTGATATGCCCTTCTGAATGATGCATATAGTGATGATCTAATAGTTTCAGTTTGTTTTTTTTATATTATGTTAGGTCAGCAAGATCTCTATCAACAAGTCATACTCCCACAGAAGGATCCTTCCTTGCACGAAGAATGACGACTCCTTTTCATACAAGAAATTCAGTTGAAGAGCCATTGCTCAGTGCACATGTTTCTACCCAGACTGCCTCCCCTCCAAGCACCAAATCATTGTTATGCTTGGTGACTATTAATTAACTTGAAGAACTACATTCTATTCTATTCTAAAAAGAATGTAATATATGAATTAACTTTTCTCTGTTTCAGGTATCTGCATTAATGTTCATTGCCACATTTAATTTCCAGCTCTCAGCATTTAATAAACTTCACTTAAAGCCTGAGATAATAAATCAAGGATTCGCGATACAAATAGGAAGAAAGCTTCTCCAGGTAGTTCAACCTGCTATTAGTTTCCTCCATATGTGCATAATCAGTTGCTGGAACAGCACACTTATATGTATAGCCTGATATTAAAGCATTCTAGAGTTTCTCCTAGGCCTCCTCTATCCAACATGTTTGTTAACCCTAATTTATTTACTTTTTTATGGGCATTACCTATTTTATTTGACTTCCAGTTGTAGTGTGTCAAAAATTGGGAATTCATCTTTGTTGTAGACAAGCATGTAAATTGGATGCCACCATGTTTTAGGGAATTGGAAAGCTCTTGAATGCCTATTGGCTTCATAGCTCTTATTTTTTATGCCCTTTTGCTTCAACTAGATTGAATTCATTGTGATATTTTAAATTAAACTTTGCTGAAGAGGAATAGGCATCACCAACCATTTACTGGGATTTCAGGTAAATGCTGCGTCATTAGGAGAAAGTGGCATTGGAGGAGGCAGCAGGGTTGGAACTTTTCTTGGTTGGGCAATGGCAGCTATTTACATGGGTGGACGCCTTCCCCAAATTTGCTTAAATGTAAGTTTTGCAGGAACCAAATGAGTAGTGTGTTTTAACTGTTTCTCATAAAAAGATGAAAGTGTTTAAATGCTATATGTTCTTCTATTTTGACTTGATTGCTCACGTCCCCTTGAACTTTCAATTTTAAATTTCTAATCCTTCAACTTCTTAGTAACTATAGTGTTAGACTGAACTTCTATCAGATGTGTATAAGTATGGTTCTTATACATTGGTAACTTGGGGCAAGCTAGCATTATATGTAAGACTTCCCCTCCTTGCCAGGCCAAGTAGAATAAGAACAGTGCCTCCTCTTACTGCCTGCTGATCCTTAAATGAAATATAGCAAAGGATATCAGGATTAGAATTCTAGGGCTTTAGATAAAACAGGATCTAATACCATGATACTAAACCATTAGACCTAAATACTTAAGCTAGTAGATTGGGGCCAAATTAATATTATGTCTGTTATAGTATTAAATTCTCTTTCTAGTTGTCACAAGTTTTGTGATACAATGTTATTTTTTCACAAAGCATGTGTTTAATAAAAGAATTATTACACTTTTGACTAGTGGAGGAAGGATTGCCTTGGTATCTATGCTTTGTATGTCCAAAATCATGAAATTTTTTGGCAACATTTTGTTTTAAGCTGACAACTTGAATATCATGTATTTGAGTTGAACTTAATGTAGTTTTCCCGTTCAACTTTGCAGATTAGAAGAGGCAATGTAGAGGTAAGCATATTCATTAATATTTTAGTTCTCAATACCCACATGAAAGCAAGAACACACAAAAAATTTTGGTGCCATGTGCTGCTCCTTTTTGTTTATAAAACGTTTTGAATCACTGGAATAAGCATGCAGCATATTTAGAGCTTGTTTTTTCTACTTGGGATTAGAGGAAAAAGTATTCTGTGAATTGGAGCTTTTTGGGAAGTGCTTTGGAATTAAAATTATATGAAAGAATTAATAATATCTTTTTCAGCTCAAAATCTTCATTCAATACCTCTGTCAATTGTCAAATGCTGCTTAGCTATATGAAATAAAAGAACAATGCTTTTGAAGCCAGTCATATAAGCATGGCACTTAATATATAGTTCTTTATCATTGTCACCGAAATGAGAGAACTGAGAAAAAGAGGGAGGAAGGCTGGGAGGGGACATGTTGTATTTATATCAATTTGTATGCAGGGTCTGAATCTTGTATGGCTTGTCCACGTGTGCAGGGTCTGAACCCTTTTATGTTTGTCTTCGCTTTGGTTGGAAACTCCACATATGTTGCAAGGTAAATTTGGTCAACTCATCATTGATGTTTGGCTTCACTTCGAGTCCTGTTCATCATTGTATTGAGTGTGGTTTGTACTTGAACCATTTCTCAGCTACCTAATGGTGCATATTTGTTCCACTGTTGTTGTTACCTTTCCTTTTTTTTTTTTTGTTTCCCTGTAGCATACTTGTCAAGAGCACGGATTGGTCAAGAATCAGACCAAATTTACCATGGCTGGTGGATGCAGGAGGATGCGTGCTGCTTGATATTTTTGTATCCTTATTAACGATGGTTCTGATATAATGCTTTTTAATTTTTGTAATGGATGTGTTATTTAGAGTCACAAACCCTGGGAATTTTTTATTTTGTTGAGTAATACTTTTTGATTTTTATGGTGTCGCTTATGTTGCCCACTGTTTCTCCTTATTATCATTAATTGAGTTGCTACAGTCACCCTGAAAAAATTTCATATTCTTTGTAGAACCTTATTGCATTTTGCAGATACTGATTCAGTTCTTATACTTCTGCTATTGGGCACCTCAAGGTGCAGAGTATAAGCATGAAAACTTGAATGCATCTTAAATGATGGCAAAATAGCCCTTTGTTGAAGGTTCTCTCTCTCATGTGAGTTTTTGTGCATACATGTGCATGCATCTGTTTAAGGGTCTAGGCAGTATTTATAATTAATATAAATTTGAACAATGGTTTTAATTTTTTTTAATTTTTCTAATTAGGAATAAGAGGTGATTTTAACTGAAAATCTAGTTTGGGAGATAAAATGTGGTTATTATGGGGCTATTGCCTCAGCCTCAAAGGTGGTTTTATGCAATATTGATGGTAATTGTGCTAGGTGAGCATTCATAATTTCAAGGTTATCTGCTTGAGTTTACTTTTATTGATCCTTGCTTGCCAGGGATTCTTTTCCAATTGGAATGAAGTTGGCGGAGCTGGGGGACATGTAGATGCCATGTGCTTTGGATGCGTGATGATAACTCTTCTTTCGGATTTGTTCAGTCAGTGCAGAAGATGACAGCTGCTTTTGATCTTGGCAAAATTTGTGTAGCCTCTGTTACTGCATTGTTGCCTACCTCTACCCACTCTTTATTCTGCTTTTAATTCTCTCCTCCTTATATTTATTATTTTTATTAAATTAATATTTTAAAAATAAAACATACAGGGATTTTATATTTTTATTATCTTTTAAAGTTACTAATACAGTAATCATTTATGTTACATTTATAGTTTAATCAACTTCCTTCATATTTAAAAGAGTAACTAAATTTAGGTTTGAGTCATTCTGAATTTACTTGCTTTGTTTATTTATCAGTTATAATTTGTTTCCTATGATTTATCTGGTTATT
This sequence comes from Theobroma cacao, assembly GCF_053813885.1. Classification (NCBI taxonomy): domain Eukaryota; kingdom Viridiplantae; phylum Streptophyta; class Magnoliopsida; order Malvales; family Malvaceae; genus Theobroma; species Theobroma cacao. Next base: position 29,027,300 of record NC_142643.1, read on the forward strand.
GGTTTTAGGTTTTAATTATTATATTATATAGTTTCTCTGTCCAATTCTTTCCCTATTTCTTAAAAGAACAAAAAAATCTATAACTTTAGTGTATTTTTCATTAGAATTTTTTAAAAGAAATTGATGTTCCATGACTTGTGCCACCAAAAATTAAAAAGAATTATAAAAAAAATAAATTTTGCTTATAAAAATAAGAAAATACAAAAAAAAAAAAAAAAGGAAAAGAAAAGAATAGGAGAGATGGAGTCATTATTCCTAGGATTCCGAAAGTTGCTTTATAACAATTTTTTAGTATACTAAAACATCTTAAATTAAAATAATGTTCAATGCACTGGAACTACCATTCCATCTACTAATGTGTTTCAGCTGCTAACAACATTAACAAAATCTAGTGTCATGTCAATTGACTAATAAGATCATACCATATGATTAAATAAACACCCCCTCACTTTTCAAATCAGTGTCCAGGATAGACACGTGGCATGACTCCATTTGTTAAAAAACTATTTAATTTTTTTTATTTTGAAAACAAACAAAATAATTGTTCTATTTTTAAAATAAAGAATTGAAAATTTTATTAAAAAATAAATTCCTAATTTTCGAAAAAAAATGAAAATTTTAAAATTCTCCTTTTTATTTTGTTCTTCAAAATTTTAAGATCTACCCTTCCCAAATTAAAAAACCAAAATTTATATAATATTTTTTTTACAGTTTTTGTAATATAAAAAATGAACATTTAATTAACATTTTTTAATATATATTTTTTGCTCTTTCTTTCTCTAACTCGCAGCTGCTCTTTCCTCTCTCTCCAGAAGCTCTCAGCCAATAACCAAAGCCTAAACACCCCTTTCTACCACAGTGAGCCGCCTCGGACCTGCTCTCACGGCCAACCTCTATCACCGCATATGGAGACTACTTCCTTCCCTTCTCACTTGAATGCCAATCCCGAATCCTAACTCACCCTTAAAACCCCAAATCAGCCAAACTAAAAGCCTAATATTTTCAAGACTCAATCTGGGGTTTTCTTTCTCTAGTTTTTTTTATGGCTCAATTCTCTTTTTGGGTCGTCATCTTTGGAGAGGTCACCATCTGTTCTTTAGGTAGTCTCGGTCAATAGATATATGTAGTGATATATATGGATACTTTGAGCACACGGTTGTGCATTAGATTGTCATGCGAGACATGGATTCCGTTTAATGAAATATATATATATATATATATACTGTGATGGATCAGAATTCTGCATGAATATTTAGAGCATTTGGTTCCATAGTTTATGCGTGATCTTTTCCATAGTTTAGCATTATTAATTATTATTTATGAGGATAAAATTTAGCGATGTGATATGTTATTGGATATGAATTGGGGCACTCTTTTCCATATAGTGTCGTAACGTGCGGATCCGGGAACCCGACCGCTAGAAGTGAATGTGAAAACTCACTAAAAAAATTAAACCAAGAGTCGCCACCAATCTTTTTTTTTACTAGGTGCGATTGGCCACCTATTGACTCGATTTTAATCGATGCAAACTTAAATTAATTTTAAGTCCACCGAAAAGAACCTTAAACCGGTCTACAATTTTCTGGATCTAGGTTCGGGAGTACGGTTACGCCCGGGGAAGGATTAGCACCCCTCGGACGCCCGTTCCATGAACGGTACCATTTTTAGATTATCCTATTGGGCTTTAATTTTAATTTCACTAGATTTCCTTAATTATTATTTTTATTTTATCTCCTATTTAACCTAAAATGGAATGCAAATGAGTGGCGAGATGAAATGCATGGCGTGAGATAAAAATGCCGGACAAATAACCTTTTATCGAGGATATTTTCCGAATCCGCCCATCATACTGGTGGGACTCGGGATATTCTCTCACCTAGGGAATTATTCGAGAAACGCGCCTTCGCAAATTCGACGAATAATTCCCGTCTTCGGGGTCATCGTACATTTTCTTTTTAAAATAATATTTTGTGCATAATGGACCTAATTCGGGCAAAAGCCTTTTATTAAAGATGGTTCTCGAGCCCTCCCATCATACTGGTGGGACCCGAGGACATCTTTTCACCTAAGGAACTTTTCGAGAAATACCCGCCTTCGCAGGATCCCCGAAAGATCCCATCATCGGGGCTTAAACTCGAAAACAAAAATATTAATATGGAATGATATGTATGATGCGATATGTATATGCTATGCTAATACAATTATTTATTTTTTATTATCATCAATATTTTTTATTTTATTATATATTTTATTATCATATTTCCTATTCTTATTTCTTATTATTACTATTTTTTTATCTTTATCTTTACATTTTTTTGTTCTAAGTTCTTATGTTTTCCATTTATACTTAGACAAATTGCTTATAATTCTATATTATTTTAGTAAGCAAAAATTATATATTTTTATTATACTATTTTTTATTTTATATATATTTTTTATATTTTTATTATTTACATATTTTCATAAGCAATCTTTTATTCAAACCTAATGCCTAAGATCTTACTTCATATGTATACTATTATTATTTTATTTTATTTTATCTTTATCTTCACATTTTTTATAGTTTATGCCACTTAATACTCAATACTTAATTTTAGATTAGTTATTTTTATTATTTATTTAATGTCATGTATATTATATTTCCGTAAATTAATTATTTATCATATGTTTGAATTGTTATTACTTTATTATTATTTATTACTTATTATTCATTTTTATCAAGTAATTTTATCAAGTAATTTTTTTTGTATAATCAAGCTCTTTATTTACTAAGGATTTCAGAATCTTGAAATCGAGGCCCTCCCATCATACTGGTGGAGCCTTGATTCGGATCCCGAGTCTAGGGAACATAAACTCGGGATTGCGACTTCTCGCATCTCGATCGATTATCCCATCATCAGCCAATTATTTTATTAATTATATATATGTATATATTTTTTAAAAGGGTTAACTTTCTAATATTGATTCTCATACCTATTTTATTATTTTAATGCTTAATCTAATAATTTTTAATTTAATCTTTTAGCCTACCATTTGTTTCATTCGTTTATATTATTATTTTATTATCATTGTTTTTGTTATTTACCTATTTTTTTTATATATTTTCTATTTTAATGATTTTGATTTTTTTACTTATTATTATTATTTTTAATTTATATTACCATGTTATTATACTATGTCCCCATTATTTTACTAACAAAAGACTACATTAAGAAAATCATCATAACTATCACAAACAAAAGCCCAAGATTTAAAACTTACCCAAGATTCAAGCCCAACTTAGCCCAGTATGCATCAGTCTGGCAGAAAGCCCGTGAGCGTGCCCCAAGTATTCAGCCTTCCTGAGCCAAAACGCAGTCGTTTTGAATGCCCTTGAGCTGCCCAATCGTATTCCCCAAAACGACACCGTTTAACTTTAAACTCTAACTATAAAACCCCTTTCTTCTTTCTTTTCTTCCCATTTCTTCCCTTCACTTTCTTTCTCTACCCACAAACTCTCTAACTTCTCTCTACACTCTTCCTCCGCTGGATTTCTCCCCCTCCCGCCGACGAACTCCCCTTGGCCGCCGATCTGTCGGAGGACCCACGTCGACGGACTCCTCCTGCCGGCGCGAACCCCTTTGGCGTCGATCGGGTGCTGCTACTCCCTTCCCTGTGTTGGATACGGTGGAGCGACGGTCGGGCTTCCTTGACCGCCGATCTGTTGGAGGACCCACGCCGACGAACACTTCCTGCCGGCGCAAACCCCCTTGGCACCGATGCTCCTGCTTCTCACGCCGGCGAACCTCCCTTGGCCGCCGATCTGTCGGAAGACCCACGTCGATGGACTCCTCCTGCCGGCGCGAACCCCCTTGGCGTCGATCGGGTGCTGCTGCCCTCTTTCCTGTACCGTGTACGGTGGAGCGACGGTCAAGCTTCCTCTCTCTCCTACCGCCGGTCGACTTTTGGCCAGCCTCTCAACTACCGTCAGTCGGCCTCTCAACTACCGTCGGTCGGCCTCTCCCCATTGCACATTTTCGTATTTTTTGAAAAGAAAAAAGAAATTTCTTGGGTTGTTCTGGCTGCTAGGCAAACTTAGGGTGTCTTTTTTTGATTGTGGTTGCTCTCCATTGCTTAGAAAGCTGGTAGTTTTTTGTTGCAGATTCTCCCTGCCCGAAATGCTACAGTGCCCCCTCTCCTTTATACCCGATTCTCGGGTTCTGGAGGGGGCACGCCCCATTGCCTTGTCCCTGGGCACCCAGGGGCAAGTTCCACTATCCTGCCAGACGCGAAAAATTCGCGTCTGGCAGGTGAGAGAGGTGCCTGGCAGGGTGCGTCCGCACCCTGCCAGTCGTACCTCTCTCCTTTCTTTTTTTATTTTTCATTTTTTATATATATATATTTTTTATATATTTTTTAATTTTTCTTGTTTATAATTTAGTGTCTACAGCTGCCCCTCTTTGAGCTTTTCGAAAATTCGAAATAGTGCAAAGACGTAGACACTGTATTTGACTAAATTCTTTAATTCTCTTACCAAATTTTTATTATACATATATAGTTTAAATAAATTCCTCAAAACTGAGGCCACAAGACTTTTAAAATGAACTCCTCAAAAATGAGGCAACGAGACTTTAAAAATGAACTCCTCAAAACTGAGGCACCGAAACTTTAAAATGAACTCCTCAAAACTGAGGCAATGAGACTTTTAAAATGAACCCCTCAAAATTGAGGCACTAAACCTTCAAAATGAACTCCTCAAAACTGAGGCAACGAGATTTTAAAAATGAGCTCCTCAAAACTGAGGCAACGAGAACTTTTAAAAGTGAGCTCCTCAAAGCTGAGGCAACGTACCTTTAAAAATTGAATTCTTCAAACTTGAGGCAACGAAACCTTTTTCCTTTTTTGAAATGGTGAAAAATAATCAATTCCTCATCTGAGATTCATATAATTTTAAAGATGAATTTCCCTCTTTTTCAATTACTTTAAAATTTTGAACATGTCAATTCATCTTCACCAGTTTCCCTTTTTTAGTGTTTTTAGAGCCTTTTCTTTGATCAATGGGGGATGAATCGATCACATTTCTGATCTCTCGTCTTCCTCAATTCATTGCTCATAACTGTTTTCTTCTTCTATCATATGTATGTTCCAATCACTCTTCACATTTTAACTGTGTTCCATTCTATTGCTAATTCCATTCCTTTCTTTCCCTTCTTAGACTCCATTTCATTCCCTGTCAATTATGATCCTTTTTTCAACATATTGCAAACATTTCTTACTTTATCATGCTCTTTATTAAGTATCATTCTAATTTTATGGCAAATGCAATGCAATGTACTCATATCTCCTCTTTTGGCAGAATGGAAATGAGGGCATTGTTGGGAGTGAAAGGCTATTTTTCATTAGAAAAAAGTGAAGTTTCTACAATCAAGTATAATGACAAGGAACAAGGGAAAATTGATTAATACAAACGGGATATAGTCCTTTCTTAATGACTGTTTCGATAGATATTAACAGTAGTCTCAAAATTTTATCCCGAAATAGGCACATTTGTCAACTCCCTTGTCTTTTGCATGAACATCTCGGATCATGACCTTCGCCCTTTCTACGTTAAGCTTTTGTAGTATTTGGACCTTTTTCGTGTCTAGACCGCCCTTTCGGGTTTCCGCCCTAAACACATCTCCCAAATTCAAGCTGCATTTTCAGGTTTTCAACTTGAAAATTTTCTTCTTTTTTCTTTTTTTCTCTTTTTTTTTTTCTTTATGCAAAATATTTCTTGACAGCATCGGCATTCACCGGGTTGGAAAACTCCCTTCCATCCATCTCTGCCAAAATTAGTGCTCCTCCTGAAAAAGCTTTCTTTACCACGAATGGTCTTTCCCAATTCGGTGTCCATTTCCCGCGAGGATCATGCTGGTTCGGGAGAATTCTTTTCAATACTAATTCTCCTTCTCGGAACTGTCGAGAGTGTGCCTTCTTGTCATATGCCCTCATCATTCTCTTTTGATATAACTGCCCATGGCAAAGTGCTGTCAACCTTTTTTCTTCTATGAGATTCAATTGCTCATAACGAGCATTAACCCATTCGGCTTCTTCCAACTGTACTTCTTTAAGGACCCGAAGGGAAGGAATTTCCACTTCAATTGGCAAAACTGCTTCCATCCCATACACCAAAGAGAACGGTGTAGCTCCCGTGGAAGTTCGGACTGTTGTGCGATAAGCATGCAAAGCAAAAGGTAACTTCTCATGCCAATCTTTGTATATATCTGTCATCTTTTCAATTATCCTTTTGATGTTCTTGTTGGCTGCTTCCACTGCTCCATTCATCTTTGGGCGATAAGGTGTTGAATTGTGATGCTTGATCTTGAACTTGGCACAAACCTCTTTCATCATCGAGCCATTGAGGTTACTAGCGTTATCCGTGATGATCCTTTCCGGGAGACCATAGCGACATATTATTTCCTTTTGGATGAACTTACATACCACTTTCTGGGTCACATTGGCATAAGATGCTGCTTCTACCCACTTAGTGAAGTAGTCAATTGCCACCAGAATAAATCGATGCCCATTTGATGCCTTCGGGGTTATCAACCCAATCACATCCATGCCCCACATTGAGAATGGCCATGGTGATGCCAATACATGCAGTGAATTAGCAGGGGTGTGGATTCTGTCCGCATATATCTGACACTTGTGACACTTTCGAGCGAAGTCTATACAATCCTTTTCCAACGTGAGCCAGTAATACCCTGCCCTCATGACCTGTCTCGCCAACTTATGTCCACTTGCATGTGCTCCACAAACTCCTTCGTGAACTTCTTCGACTATTCTCCGAGCTTCGGTTGAATCCACGCATCTCAAAAGCGTTTGATCCCTACTTCTCTTGTATAAGATGTTCCCATCCAAGAAGAAATTCATTGCCAACCTTCTAATGGTTTTCTTATCATTTTCTGAGCTTTGATCCGGGTACTGCTGAAATTTGAGATAATGCACAATATCATGGTACCACGGTTTCCCGTCTATTTCTTCTTCTACACTAGAGCAGTGCGCGGGACACTCTCGAAGATTAATCATGATGGGTTGGATCTTGACATTGGTACCAACTTTGAACATTGCCGCCAGCGTGGCTAATGCATCGGCCATTTGGTTCTCCTCTCGGGGCAAATGATTGAAGCAAATTTCATCAAAATTTTCAATCAGCTTTGATACATACTTGTGATACTGAACTAACTTTGAGTCACGTGTTTCCCATTCTCCTCGCAACTGATAAATAACCAAAGCAGAGTCCCCATACACTTCCAAAATGTGAATTTTCCTCTCGATTGCTGCTTGAATGCCCATGACACAAGCTTCATATTCGGCTACATTATTGGTGCAATAGAAGTTGAGTTTAGCTATAACGGGATAATGATCTCCTTCTGGTGATACTAACACGACCCCTATGCCATGCCCCAAGGCATTCGAAGCTCCGTCGAAAAACATCTTTCAATTCTCTTTCTCTGATTCCTCCCCACTTGTTTGACATATTGACATCAAGTCCTCATCTGGAAACTCAAACTCCATTGGTTCATAATCCTCTTCCACCCTTTCTGCAAGAAAATCTGCGATTGCACTTCCTTTGATAGCTTTCTGGGACACATATACAATATCATATTCAGACAATAACACTTGCCATCTTGCCACTCTACCTGATAAGGAAGGTTTCTCGAAGATGTATTTAATTGGGTCCAACTTTGCAATGAGCCAAGTGGTATGATATAGCATGTACTGCCTGAGTCGATGCGCCGTCCATGCTAAAGCACAACACATCTTTTCCAACGAGGAATACTTGGACTCGTATTCAGTGAACTTCTTGCTCAAGTAGTAAACTGCCCTTTCTTTCTTACCAGTTTCATCATGTTGCCCTAACACACATCCCATGGATCCTTCATTTACCGTTAAGTATAAGAGGAGGGGTCTCCCGACCACAGGTGGTGCCAATACTGGCGGACTCAACAAATATTCTTTAACTTTGTTAAAAGCAACTTGGCACTCCTCATTCCACGCCCCCGGATTGTGTTTGCGAAGGAGTTTGAAGATCGGGTCACATTTGAGTGTGAGTTGTGATATGAACCGGGCTATATAATTTAATCTCCCCAAAAATCCTCTAACTTCTTTTTGCGTCTTGGGAGGGGGCAAATCACGGATTGCTTGAACCTTATCTGGGTCAACTTCTATTCCTCTTTCACTGACGATGAAACCCAGTAGCTTTCCTGAAGTGACTCCAAAAGTGCACTTTGCCGGATTTAATCTGAGCTGGAATTTTCGTAACCTCTTAAATAATCTTTCAAGATTAGTCGCATGGTCCTCTGTTTTGCGAGCTTTTACAATCATATCATCCACATACACCTCAACCTCTTTGTGCATCATATCATGGAAGAGAGTCACCATAGCTCGCTGATAAGTTGCCCCGGCATTCTTCAAACCAAATGGCATTACCTTATAACAAAAGGTCCCCCACATAGTTATGAAGGTAGTTTTCTCTCTATCCTCTGGTGCCATCTTAATTTGGTTATACCCTGAAAAGCCATCCATAAAGGAAAACATGGAGTGGCGGGCAGTATTGTCAACAAGGGTGTCAATGTGGGGAAGAGGAAAATTATCTTTTGGGCTAGCTCTATTCAAGTCTCGATAATCCACACACATTCTCACCTTCCCGTCTTTCTTAGGAACTGGGACAATATTTGCAACCCATTCAGGGTACTTAGCTACTTCCAAGAATCCTGCATCGAACTGCTTTTTCACTTCTTCTTTAATTTTCAACAACATTTCAGGTTTCATTCTTCTCAACTTTTGCTTAATCGGTTTGCATTCAGGTTTCAAAGGCAGTTTATGGGCTACAATGTCTGTGTTGAGTCCTGACATATCTTGATAAGACCATGCAAACATATCTACATATTCATGAAGTAGCTTTATTAGTTTTTCTTTTTCCATTGACACCAACGTCACACCAATTCTAACTTCTTTCTTATTTTCTTCATCTCCCAAATTAATTGTTTCAAGTGTCTCTTGATGTGGGACAATTTGTCTCCCCTCCTGTTCTACTAGTCTTAACAAGTCCGGAGTTAAATCATAATCCTCCACGTTTTCTGTATTGTCAAGTTCACTGACACTTGTACCTTTTTCAAAATCAACTTCAAAACCACTGTCATTATCATCTTTGCATTCATTATTTGGAATCCTGGAAGGTAAAGGGAATTGAAATATGTAGAGCTATTGTATAGGTAAATAGTTAAAATAAAGGGATGAAATGACACTAATGGAAATGATTAATTATGAGAAGAGATATGAGAAATGCACTACGCATGTCAATTTATTAAAATGATAAATGATAAAAAGCCCGATACATAAAATTCCAATGCTTTTGGGCATAAGCATGGATGTTTAGTTTGCATTACTTTGAAATTGAATCACAAGTGACTGGTAAACTCATGGTGGTCCAGTTGCTTAGCTTTAGATTCGGTGGCCCAAGGTATGTAGTAGGAATCTCATCCACATTTCCTGACTGTTCTTCACCTTCCTCCGTTGCACATATTGATAAATCAGAAAAAGTCCCTCCTAAAGCTGACACTGATTCTTGGTTCCCAACGATGAGTGATTCAGGAAAGATGCACCCTCCAGATCGGAATGTCTTGTAAAGATGAGGATATGTCATTCCTCGGATTTCCAACTCATGCCCCTTAAAGCGAGCCAACCTTTCTTTTCTTCTTTCGGCTATCATTTCTTCTCTTTCCTTCTTAGTTGGCTTGTACCCCAGGCCAAACCTTTCTTCATTTTTGGTAGTACGTATGGGACTTCTAATGCCTTGTAGTTCTTTTCCCAACCCTGCCCCCGCTCGGTATCCTTTTCTTAATATCTGACTGACAATCATCTTGGTGGTCTTGGAAAGCCTCGGAATAGGCGGCGTGGTTCCTTCTCCCACATACGTGGTGTTAACGAACTCGAAGGATCGAAAGGAACATTCAGGCACTTCTTCCGCCGCTTCCACATAAGGCGTATCTGCTGGCTTGCTTATGAGTAAGTCCTCTTCCCCGTTAACACAGACAATCTTCCCTTCCATGATGAACTTGACCTTCTGATGAAGAGATGAAGGTATGGCCCAAGCCATGTGTATCCAAGGTCTTCCCAACAAATAATTGTATGAAGGAGCAATATCCATAACCTGGAATTCAATGGTAAAGGTACATGGGCCAATTTCTACCGGTATCTCAATGTCCCCTACTACTTCTCTCCTTGTTCCATCGAAAGCTCTTACGATCATCTGACTCTTTCGCATGTAGGACATGTTGATGGGTAAACGGGCCAAGGTCCTCATGGGCATCACATTTAAGGACGATCCGTTGTCAAGCAGTACCTTTGCGACGGTAGAACCTTTACACTTGGTAGTGATGTGCAAGGCTTTGTAATTTCCTCTACCTCCAGAAGGGATTTCTTCATCGCTAAAGGATATTATGTTACCCACCGAAATGTTCCCAACAATGTAGTCCAAATTTTCAACTGAGATATCATGATCCACATATGCTTGGTTCAGAATCTTCATCAAAGAGTTCCTATGTGGTTCTAAGCTGAGAAGCAAAGATAGTAGTGAAATACGAGCGGGCATCCGGTTCAATTGCTCAACTACATTGTACTCACTATGTTTGATGAACTTGAGGAACTCTGCAGCTTCTTTTTCTGTCACCGATCTTTTTGAACCATCTGTCGATTCCGGAGGTTGTACCTCTTCTCCTCTAGGACTTTGCTCTTTTTCCTTTCCCTTCTCATTCTTGAGATTCTCGAATGCTTCCGGTGAATAGCAGCGTCCGCTGCGGGTAATCCCTCCAACGCCAGTTATATTGGCAGCATCATCTTGAGATTCAGCTATCCATTTCTTCGCTTCTGACACTTGTACATTGCAGTTGTAGTTCCATGGGACAGCTTTGTTGTCTTTGTAAGGGAAGGGTTTAGGGACTTCGATGATCATCTTGGCACGGTTTTTGTCCTCCACAAACTCTCCTTTTGGTTCGTAGAAAATGGTCAAAGGTTTTATCTTCATGGGGTGAGTGGACTCCTTGGATATCATGTTTACTGCTGACTCTGAAGCTTCCGTATAAAACTCGATCTTTGATTCGTCCATCATTCTTTGCACTTCCTTCCGGAAAGAACTGCAATCCTGGATTGAATGTCCCACACATCCTTTGTGATACAAGCAACATAGTCTTTGGATATCTCGTGAGTCATTCACATTAGGACATTCAGGCCACATCTCGAGCATATCGGCTTCTACCAAGGCTTCAAATACTTTCTCCATGGAGGTTTCCACTTCCCGAATGTTCCTTTTGACATACACCTCCCTTTCGATCGCATTTACCCCTGCCCCAGCATGATTTGGCAGTGGGTTGTTGTTAACATTCTGTTCTGTCTTTTTTTCAAAGTTCAGGATTCCTGCCTTGATCAACCCTTGCACCTTATGCTTGAATGCCGTGCAATTCTCAATCGAGTGACCTTCGATTCCATAATGATAATCACAATGGGCGGAAGTGTCATACCATCTCGGGAACGGAGGTTTTAATGGCTCTATGTATAAGGGTGCTACTAGATGGTTTGCAACTAACTGAGTAAAGAGTTCAGCATAAGGGATTGGGATTGGGTCAAACTGCATTTTCTCTTGCTTGTTTCGCCATCCTCTTGATTCACCGGTAGTATGGTTGTTTGAAGGTGTTGTTTGTTGTGTGGTTGAAGCTGTAACAGGTGTGGAAGCAGGTGGGTAAGGTGTCCGTTGGATGGGATTATATAGGTACGGGTTAGGGTAGGCATTTGGCATAGGCGGGTATGGGTATGGGTTTTGTGAAGTGTTGTGCACAGCTGGGTAGTAGGGGTATGGTAGGTATGGCTGGTAAGGGTTGTATGTTCCTCCTTGGTGTTGTCCTGAAGTAATGGCTTGGGCTTCTCCTTCTTTCCTCTTGAAAGTTCCCCCTTTCCTTGTGTTTGCCATATCACCTCCTTCTATCTTCCCTTGCTTAATGGCAGTTTCTATCATTTCTCCGGAAATCACCATATCAGCAAAGTTCTTTGTGGCACTACCAACCAATCGTTCATAGTAAGGGGCTCGCAGGGTGTTAACAAACATTACAGTGGTTTCTTTCTCAGTCAATGGTGGCTGAACTTGAGAGGCCACATTCCTCCATCTTTGAGCGTATTCTTTGAAGCTTTCAGTGGTTTTCTTCTCCATGTTTTGTAAAGAAAGGCGATCCAGAGCCATATCTGTAACGTGCTTATACTGAGCTACAAATGCCCGAGCAAGGTATTTCCACGTGTGGATTCGATTGCGGTCCAGTTGGACGTACCATTTTGCTGCAGCACCAGTAAGGCTATCTTGGAAGCAATGTATCAAGAGTTTGTCATCATGAGCATATGCGGCCATCCTTCTACAATACATGGTGATATGTGTGACCGGGCACTTGGTTCCATCATACTTCTCAAAGTCTGGAACTTTGAACTTTGGGGGTATAACCACATCTGGAACCAGACAAAGCTCAATTGCATCCATAGAACAATACATTCCCATTCCTTCTACCATGCGCAGTCTTTCCTCAAAAAGGTCAAATTTTTGATGAGTATCGGGATTATCTTTCGATTCAACGGATCCACATTTGAGCTTCTCTTGTTCCTTTGGATCATCCAAATCAGGTACAGAGATGGGATCTGAAGGACTTGCCCCTCCAATTGGCCGTTGTTGAGCATAAGTCGGTGGTGGTCCTATTGGCATCCCAAAAAATGGATATTGACCCACGGATGGCATGGGAATAGAAGCATTCCTTGCAGGTGGAGGTGTAAATCCTGGTGGATACACGGGGTCTGTATTGGTTTCTGTCTGTTGAACGTCTTCTGGTGTACCAGAACTCCCTGCCGCTTTCTTTCCTTTATCTGTAGATATTAACTCCAAAATTTTTGATAACTGACCCATGATTTCTTCTTGCTTCTTCTCAATCTTATCCATCCTCTCTGAATGCTCGTCCCCCATGATCTTAGAACGGGCTCTTGTGTTGTATCTGTGGAGAATTTGTTTTTCTGGAATTTTGTTCTATTAGTTCAAGGAATAAGTTAGAATTTTATATTGAGTGCATTATTATTTTTTATTTTTATCTGAATCATGCATTATGATGCAAATGAAATGTATTTGAATAGGAAAAATATTGGCCATCCAACATTAACCATAAGAAAATCCGCATCCATAAAACTTAAATATCCAATTACATCATTGTCTGAAACCGTCCATAGCTATCAAAAAGAAAAACCGACTTTGTCATATTGGTCCCTAACCATCTTGAGGTGACTGATCAACTGCTCACTCAATTCATCCTTGGGAAGGATCTCTCGCCTGAGTTCTTCAGTCTTGTCTGCCATTACTCGAGCTCTAAATGCCACTTCTCTCATCTGTCTCAGTATCCATTGCATTTCAGCTTCTTTCCTTTGAAGGCTTTGTGCGCATGAATTGTTTCTTTCCCTCATTTGGAAATATTCTTGCCTTACTGCTTCATACTGTGCCTTATAGCCCTCCATGGCAGTTTTCAACATGTCGCAGTCATTTTTCAACTCTTGGATGGTTTGTTCTTTCCTTTGTACCTCGTGCTGCAAAGCGTTGTTGGCATTTTGGAGTTCTCGTATTCGGGCTAACAGAGAAGAATTTGCCACGCTCACTTCCTCAAACTTGCTTTGCCACTCATCCCGCTCTTTCAAAGCCACCCGTACCTTTCTTGCAGTTTCTTTCTTTACTTCTTCTAGCTCATCCTCATGTCTACGCTTCATATTCATCATCTCCTTTTCAAGTCTTTTTCTCATTAATTCACTCTCCAGCAGGACGTCTTGAGGTTCTGGGTTTACGGGATGTTTGGATGGATTCTTCGGGGGATGTATGACATTTTTCACCCTTTGGTCATGCCAAGTATGATATCCTGTGGTGACTTCATCAGTAACCCTTCCCTGATCTACTCGGCAAGTTTTCTTCCAGTCCTGAGCAATTTCCTCAATTCTCTTTAGCGTCTCTGGCTCTCCATATGTAAATTCTAACTGGTCGAGCTGGTGAGTCATGGGCACGAACTGCTCAGATCCGAACTGTCTCCGTACCATTATTGGGGCATAGTTGATGGCTCCCCAAGGTCCCATCAGTGGTACCCACGGCTTATCCCCACATTTATACATTACTTGCATTCGTGGCATCCATGGAGCTCTCCAAGTCACTTCAATGCTCATTAACCTTCGGAGCCTTGCGACCTACTCTTCTTTCTTTTTGTAGTCGGGCCATTCACTTTCGCAGAACTCAAGGATAGGACAACTCGCAGACAGATAAAGCTTTCGAAATTTGCTTTCTTTGCATTCGAAATGGCTTTTGATCCATATGGTTAGGAGTTGAGCACATCTGATGAATCGTCCCTCACCTTTGCGTCGACAATAATTCAAGGATCTGAAGGTTTCAGCTAAGATGGATGGGGCCGGGTTGATGCTCATTGTCACCTGATCAAAGAAGTCTATGACTGACACCTCCACATGACCTAAAACCTTCGGGAAAACCACTAAGCCGTAAATTGCCATCGCAAAAGCCAAGAGACCTTGTTCATCCTCCATGTGTTTTTTAATATATCCGTTCAAGAAACTCCACGGAAGGCATTCTGTGTCTCCTTTCTTCTTCAAATGCTGATCCACTTCTACCGTAGTCATTCCTAACAACTTGGCCAACTTTCGTCGGTGTCCCGTCTTCTGGGCCCTCCAATAGATCTTGTCAGGCTGCATATGGTCTATCCGGAGCAGGGAGGAGTACTCTTCTATGGTAGGGGTCATGTCCACCTTGTTAAAGACAAAGCAACGATATGAGGGATCCCAAAACTGGACAATGGCTCGGAGCATCTGGTCATCGACCGGTACATATAGGAGCCATGCAATGTGTCCATACTTGTTCTGAAAATTGTCTCGGTGAGCACGTCTCCATTGTTCCCAAATTCCTATCATCTCTGTAAAGTCATTCTGCTGAAGATCCAAGTGAACTCTCTCGGGTAAAATTGAGATATGTCCTTGGGTCAAACAATCTCCTTTTTCCTGTTGAATCTGCCTTATCTGTAACTCTATCTCATAGTCATTTCTGTATATGTTGAGCGGGCCTGCTGATGACGATGCCATGGATATAACTGGGATCTCTTAGGTTGAATGTTGTGTAGCCAATATTCCTCCTATATGCAATTACGATGTATGCAAATGAACATGTAACATGCGCATGACAAGCAAAATAAACTTAAGTTAGTATGGTAAAAAGAAATAATGGAATGTTAAAAATAATGAGAGAATAACAAGCAATATCATGGGTATTATTGTCTACTCCACGATACTTTATTATCTCGGGGCATAATTTAAAATAGAGGGAGTGGAAGAAATTCCTTCATGTGTACCTATTTATAAGGTATATTCTCACGGGTATGGCTCTTTCTAAGGTTAAGCTGCTCTCGGTACTCTATATGCTGAGCGGGGTTTATAAACAGAGCTAAGGTTCCCAAATCGTTCCTCACTGTCGTCCACACGGACTAGTAAGGCACCCCGGTCCTCACCCATCACAGGCTTTAAACGGACTAGGTTCGATTTGAGTGGGAGTCTTCACTAGCCCGTGCGGAGGTTATCACCTCACGAGAGCGTAGCTACTAAACTCCCTCCTAAAAAGGACATAACCCGGGTGGAGGGTTTATGCATGAATGTAAAATGTGCTGTGTGTGTGAAGGAAATCATGAGTTCAAAGTAACAATCTCACATCCCTCTACCCTAAATCCCCGCAAGTATTAGAAGCAATAACGTAATAAATGCGAAATAAACTAATGTACCAAACAAAGTATGCAGTACAAATCATTAATATTAAGGAAACAGTGAATTATTTAAAGCCTTGGATAACCTATTTTTTTTATGGCTCGACTCTCTATTTTGTCCCCAGTGGAGTCGCCAGCTGTCGTAACGTGCAGGTCCGGGAACCCGACCGCTAGAAGTGAATGTGAAAACTCACTAAAAAAATTAAACCAGGAGTCGCCACCAATCTTTTTTTTTACTAGGTACGATTGGCCACCTATTGACTCGATTTTAATCGATGCAAACTTAAATTAATTTTAAGTCCACCGAAAAGAACCTTAAACCGGTCTACAATTTTCTGGATCTAGGTTCGGGAGTACAGTTACGCCCGGGGAAGGATTAGCACCCCTCGGACGCCCGTTCCATGAACGGTACCATTTTTAGATTATCCTATTGGGCTTTAATTTTAATTTCACTAGATTTCCTTAATTATTATTTTTATTTTATCTCCTATTTAACCTAAAATGGAATGCAAATGAGTGGCGAGATGAAATGCATGGCGTGAGATAAAAATGCCGGACAAATAACCTTTTATCGAGGATATTTTTCGAATCCGCCCATCATACTGGTGGGACTCGGGATATTCTCTCACCTAGGGAATTATTCGAGAAACGCGCCTTCGCAAATTCGACGAATAATTCCCGTCTTCGGGGTCATCGTACATTTTCTTTTTAAAATAATATTTTGTGCATAATGGACCTAATTCGGGCAAAAGCCTTTTATTAAAGATGGTTCTCGAGCCCTCCCATCATACTGGTGGGACCCGAGGACATCTTTTCACCTAAGGAACTTTTCGAGAAATACCCGCCTTCGCAGGATCCCCGAAAGATCCCATCATCGGGGCTTAAACTCGAAAACAAAAATATTAATATGCAATGATATGTATGATGCGATATGTATATGCTATGCTAATACAATTATTTATTTTTTATTATCATCAATATTTTTTATTTTATTATATATTTTATTATCATATTTCCTATTCTTATTTCTTATTATTACTATTTTTTTATCTTTATCTTTACATTTTTTTGTTCTAAGTTCTTATGTTTTCCATTTATACTTAGACAAATTGCTTATAATTCTATATTATTTTAGTAAGCAAAAATTATATATTTTTATTATACTATTTTTTATTTTATATATATTTTATATATTTTTATTATTTACATATTTTCATAAGCAATCTTTTATTCAAACCTAATGCCTAAGATCTTACTTCATATGTATACTATTATTATTTTATTTTATTTTATCTTTATCTTCACATTTTTTATAGTTTATGCCACTTAATACTCAATACTTAATTTTAGATTAGTTATTTTTATTATTTATTTATTTATTTATTTATTTAATGTCATGTATATTATATTTCCGTAAATTAATTATTTATCATATGTTTGAATTGTTATTACTTTATTATTATTTATTACTTATTATTCATTTTTATCAAGTAATTTTATCAAGTAATTTTTTTTGTATAATCAAGCTCTTTATTTACTAAGGATTTCAGAATCTTGAAATCGAGGCCCTCCCATCATACTGGTGGAGCCTTGATTCGGATCCCGAGCCTAGGGAACATAAACTCGGGATTGCGACTTCTCGCATCTCGATCGATTATCCCATCATCAGCCAATTATTTTATTAATTATATATATGTATATATTTTTTAAAAGGGTTAACTTTCTAATATTGATTCTCATACCTATTTTATTATTTTAATGCTTAATCTAATAATTTTTAATTTAATCTTTTAGCCTACCATTTGTTTCATTCGTTTATATTATTATTTTATTATCATTGTTTTTGTTATTTACCTATTTTTTTATATATTTTCTATTTTAATGATTTTGATTTTTTTACTTATTATTATTATTTTTAATTTATATTACCATGTTATTATACTATGTCCCCATTATTTTACTAACAAAAGACTACATTAAGAAAATCATCATAACTATCACAAACAAAAGCCCAAGATTTAAAACTTACCCAAGATTCAAGCCCAACTTAGCCCAGTATGCATCAGTCTGGCAGAAAGCCCGTGAGCGTGCCCCAAGTATTCAGCCTTCCTGAGCCAAAACGCAGTCGTTTTGAATGCCCTTGAGCTGCCCAATCGTATTCCCCAAAACGACACCGTTTAACTTTAAACTCTAACTATAAAACCCCTTTCTTCTTTCTTTTCTTCCCATTTCTTCCCTTCACTTTCTCTCTCTACCCACAAACTCTCTAACTTCTCTCTACACTCTTCCTCCGCTGGATTTCTCCCCCTCCCGCCGACGAACTCCCCTTGGCCGCCGATCTGTCGGAGGACCCACGTCGACGGACTCCTCCTGCCGGCGCGAACCCCTTTGGCGTCGATCGGGTGCTGCTACTCCCTTCCCTGTGTTGGATACGGTGGAGCGACGGTCGGGCTTCCTTGACCGCCGATCTGTTGGAGGACCCACGCCGACGAACACTTCCTGCCGGCGCAAACCCCCTTGGCACCGATGCTCCTGCTTCTCACGCCGGCGAACCTCCCTTGGCCGCCGATCTGTCGGAAGACCCACGTCGATGGACTCCTCCTGCCGGCGCGAACCCCCTTGGCGTCGATCGGGTGCTGCTGCCCTCTTTCCTGTACCGTGTACGGTGGAGCGACGGTCAAGCTTCCTCTCTCTCCTACCGCCGGTCGACTTTTGGCCAGCCTCTCAACTACCGTCGGTCGGCCTCTCAACTACCGTCGGTCGGCCTCTCCCCATTGCACATTTTCGTATTTTTTGAAAAGAAAAAAGAAATTTCTTGGGTTGTTCTGGCTGCTAGGCAAACTTAGGGTGTCTTTTTTTTATTGTGGTTGCTCTCCATTGCTTAGAAAGCTGGTAGTTTTTTGTTGCAGATTCTCCCTGCCCGAAATGCTACAGTGCCCCCTCTCCTTTATACCCGATTCTCGGGTTCTGGAAGGGGGCACGCCCCATTGCCTTGTCCCTGGGCACCCAGGGGCAAGTTCCACTATCCTGCCAGACGCGAAAAATTCGCGTCTGGCAGGTGAGAGAGGTGCCTGGCAGGGTGCGTCCGCACCCTGCCAGTCGTACCTCTCTCCTTTCTTTTTTTATTTTTCATTTTTTATATATATATATTTTTTATATATTTTTTAATTTTTCTTGTTTATAATTTAGTGTCTACATATAGATCATTATTTTTTACTTTTTGCCTTATCTTCACACTACATTGATTATATTTCTTAATTCACAAAGTTCAGTGTAATATCTTCTTAATTAACAAAGTTCATTGTATTGCTCCATCTTCAATTGCTATTAATGTAGGAATGCTACTAATTATTGACCATTGATGTGTAGGCGAATGTATATAAATTTTTTATTATGCGTCGTGATTCTTGAGTGGCATGTGGCTTGTGCAAATGTCAATTGTGGCGTTAGTCCGTTCAATCGAAGCACCTAACAATATATTTGTTGACATTATAAATGCTTTTGCCTTTTTAGTCTTTTCCTCTTACCTTTTTTTCTAGATTCTCTCTCTTTCTCCCTTGGATTTCTCTGCACTTTCTCTCTCTCCTATATGTATAAATATCTTGGTAACTTCTTATCATTAAGATAAACTTTTGCTAACCTTTTTAATTGATAATAGTTGTGAGTGCAACTTTTTTGAGGAAATCAGGGGTAATTTTGGTGTCGCAAATATGTAGTTGTCTTTGCATTTTATTTCTTTCTTCATATTATTTCAGAATGTTTATGTTCTCTCAGATTTTTCATGTGCATGAGGCATTATGGATCATTTTTTACTTTTGTTCAATGGTCATCGTAGATTTCAAATGTGCATTGCTTTTCTATTATTATTATTACTTTTTTTAAATTGTTTTCCATGTTTATGTCTATGTTTTTGTTTTCATTTATTTACTCCTTAAATAGAACATGGTGCTATTTGTTTAAACTTTTTTTTGAATAAAATGTGTAATTTTTTATATTTGGTAGATCTTAACATGGCGATTGGTATGATTTTTTTTCTTTTGTTCTTGCGGTGTAATTCCATTCTTCTTTTTGCGAGTTTTTCGCTTTATATCAAATCAGGTATGATTATTTTTCCCTTCATTTATTTATTTGGTAGCATGTTATGAAAAAAATTATGTATTGTTTATCCTTTTTAGTTTTGTTATTAGTTCACTTCATTTGATGTTAACTATTAATAAATTTGACTATTATTGCATCAAAATTCAAACTTTTATTTTCATTGTACTTTCTTTTAAGTTTTTATTGAAATGATGTAAAATTATTGTGTTTATTTCTATTACCATATTGTCTTTTTATGCAATTGAAGTCTTTTATGATAAATAGTCAATGCTGTTATGAAGTTCACATATTGATTTGGCTCAATTTTGGTTTACTTCGTTTGATGGTTTATTAGTTAGTTTTTTTTTTTTCTCTTGATAGCTTGAATGATTGGATCATAGATGAGAATTAGGCGTTCATTTACCGAATAAATTCAAAATAAAAAAAACACATTATCAAACAATCACAAAATATACTTTGCTGTTTATGATTCTTGAGGGTTTAGAATTTATTTTTCAGCACTTTATACACACCAGCAACTTATTTATGATATAATTATTTTGCAAATTTATTGTTATTTTATTATTACTGATCCTATAAGGTTTATATTTAAAACCTAAAGATAGTATATATTTAGATTTCTTTGTATGATTTTTCTTCGTACTTATTTATTTGTCATTATGTAAAATATCGCTACCCTTTTCAACAACATTATGCTATGTCCTCCACTGAACATCAGGAGGAAAAATTGAGTGTAAAGTAACATTTATTGGTTTATTAATCTTTGCTACAATTGCTTTATCCGATTTGTTCCATGTTTTTTTCTTTTCATTTTCTCATTTCAATTCTAATATTCTGATGTTACTTATTATAAAAAAAAAAAAAAATCATTTTAATACTCACTTGAGGAAGTTCTACTCTTAAACAAGTTTGAAGAGATATCTTAATACTTTCCTTCCTATTTACTCTAACACGCAATCAAAACTCTTTTTATGACTTCAACGTAAATAGTATAGCATGCTTAGATTGATTTCCTTTTCTAAGCCAACTTCCAAAGTATTTGGTCCATACAAAAATACAATTTAAGAATACAAATTATAACTCAAGCAACTACAACCATGAACACATTCATCATTGGTTTTTTTTTTTTTTACATGCTTTAGGCATTCTTTCTACCCACATTTAAAACTTGCTTAATTACCATTTATCAATATGCTTATTGACATATTCTACATCACCTTCATATACATATTGAACCCTTGTTTGACTGCAACAAAGTATATTAATGCATGTTTAATTATTTTGATAAAATAACAATACTAATACATGTTTATGGCTGCAAGTGAAAATTAAAACATCTCTTTTAAGATTTGTTTTAAAACCCAAGTTCTTACTCTAATTTTGTTAAAATAAGTCCCTCCGCAACCTGATAAAGAAGAAAGTTTGTTTCAAGTTGCAGAGCTCTCAATTTATCTATGAATTAGGTTGATCTAAAATCTTCAAGTTTTTTCTATGGGTAAAGATAAAAAAGAGAAAAAGACATGAAAACTACTGATTGAGATTTATGGCAAGATCTTTCTGGTTGTGAAAAATGGAGGGCAAAAGACAAATTGCATTGAGAGGTGAAGTTGTTTGCTTGTGGCCATTGAATTTGATCAACAATGTGAGATCCCATTTTCCAAGTGCGAATGGAGACATCCGAATCTCATCTACAAACTACAATGGGGTTAATAAATTTCCTTTCCTTACCTTCTTGGCCAGTGGCCATCCACGTGCCTTTCCCCATGCACGAGGCTTCTGTCTTCTAGGCATTGCAGCCATAAACCCAAAACAAACAAGGGACAATATTTTATACAGAGAAAACCAGCATCTAGTGGTTTCCATTTGTTTACAATATATCTATCTGATTCCACCTTACATTACCACTAATAAAGAAAGGAAAATTCTTAAATTTCAAAAACAGGATTGTGGAGTCCAAAATTTCAGTAAAACATACTTATATCTATGCCCTGCATGCATGTGGATTTTGATTTGAAAATTCCCAGAATATGACAAAATTAGAGGTTATATTTAACAGCTAATTAACTTTTGGCCTTATCCTCGAGCAGACTATATCATGTATGAGAAATGGTTGCAGTTAAATCACAAAGAAATTTCATATTTCTTAAGTTGAGACATTGTTTTAAACATATAAGTATAGTAAAATCACTATACTTACTGGTATAAATTGGACACTCAATCACTTTTCAAAAAAAAAAAAAAAAATTGGACATTCAATCTTAAAAGTTCATCATAATATTATATTAACCTTGCTCTTTCCATCTGTTAAGATAATTATTATTATACAATACTATTATTTGGTTAAGAGTTATACTGTTAATTACTTAGAGTTAGATTATGAATAAAATAATAACTTTTTATATCTATATACGAATGTCATCGATTTTACATTAGTAAGAAATGAGATGGATTTTGAATATATAAATATGAATCTTTTACTAGTGTTTTAAGTTAAGAACGTGATCTCGTGACATTAAATTTTAATATCAACATTTTATTTCTTTCAAAATTATTATATATTTTTATAACTTTCATATATGTGAATATTCATTATATATATATATATATATGTATGTATTTTTCCATATTCAATATACATATTTATATACCGAAATAGAAGATCTTCTTACATTTTCTTTCTAAATATTCCGTTTGAAAGTTATATTTTCACAACACAAAATTTTATATTATAGTAATTTTATGCAGACATAAATAACAACCTTAGAAATGTGTTTATAACAGAAGTTATCCAACGTGCAAGCAGTGATGCTTAATATGGTTGAATTGGAGAGGAGTAAGTATTGCAGAACACAAGTAGGCGCTGGAAAAGAACATGCCTGCTGTCCCATCAAATCTCATTAATTATTATTATTATTATTATTATTTATAGTAAAACAAAAACCTCCCAACCCTTCTATACATACAACAATAGATTGACCATATTTGCCCTAAGAGACATAAATGCTTTTGTTTCGGTATTTGATCTATTCTCTCTCAGCATCCGTGAGTTTCTCATCCAAAACTACTACTCTTCTTTTCTTGTTTGTTTACTATTTCCATAACAATGTTTTTCTCATAAGATAATTCGTTTCAAACAAGGGACCAACCGAATCCTTTCATTTAGTATGGAGCATTTTAATTTGTAATTATTATTTCATTTCCTATTATGACACGATTTGATAAGGAAACACATACGTATTCAAATATATATAGGTTGACGAGGTGGTAGCAGGGGAAGCAAAGGCAAATTAGGCAGAGGCAGAGATAATGGCAATTACGTGCCCAAGACGTAGGGAATGCTGGGAGTGGGCGAGAGTGTACATAAACTACTGTATTTGCAGCGCAAGAGATGAAGGGTCTTTTGCTTTGGGTTTGATCAGTGTCATAAGTTGGAGCGTTGCTGAAATCCCTCAGATTATCACCAACTATAAGGAGAAATCCATTGAGGGCCTCTCTCTCGGTTTTTTGATCACTTGGATTGTTGGGTGAGTATTTCTTCTATTCTATCACCACCTTTTCTTACTTCCATATTGTTTACCAAAAGGACTTTATCACCATTCTACTTGCAGGGATCTCTTCAATCTTTTCGGTTGTATTCTTGAACCGGCTACTGTAAGTGTTTGGCTTGTTTCCCGTATATATATATATATATATATGGTGATTTTTACCTGTTTTGGGTTTGTTTTTGTTCCTTGTGCTAGTTTGATAGCTGAATCTAATTTGTTATCCTTTTCATTGTGCTGCTCAGTCAAATTGCATTGTTACTTTCTGTTATGTCACTTCCTTTCTTTTGCATTATTGTTATGGTATAATGTGCCTATAAGCAGGTTCAATGACGGTCTCCTTTTTCTTCACATTATTGTTATTGTCATCCAATTGAATCTTACTTTTTGCGATTTGCTTTTTCGCTTCCTGAAAAGTAAAAGCTTATATTTAATTATGAATGAACAATGGTTGAGATGTAATATTTCACATAACAAAATTAATTGATATTCGTACTTATTTCTTTTTGGCTCTCAAAAGTGAAAATCAAGCAACAACAATACCAATGCAGCCTAACTTTTTTGGCTTGGGCCTTTTGCTGCATTCAACCTAAGTTTCAAATACATAAGGAGATCTTTCAGTTCATTTTGTAATCATAAGCTTATTTCATTTTTGTTGTAGATGATGGATGAAAACACTTTTAACTGTTTGGTTTATGCTGAAGGTAGTGAACAACTGAACCAAAAATGCACTAATAAATTAAAAGCACTTGTAACTTTTTTTTTTTCTTTTCTTATTTCCTTGCTTTGTCTCAGAGGTTGTTTGAGATAACTATAGTCATCTGAGTTTCTTGACACATTTGACATTGATAATATACCTACTCATTCTTTTACTCATGTCCTTATATGGTTTATGTTTCTTATTTTAAAAGTTTTAAACTTGTTTCCATATCAGACAGGTGCAACTTTTTTGCTTTCCAGTGTAAAAACATGCATCTATTCATTGCTAAAAGACATTTCACATTCGGAGAGCATGATTTTTTTGTTAGGGACACTTTATCCTCTTGCTTTAAAAAATATTAAGAATAAATTCTCGTGGAGCTCTAGTCTAGTTTGAAAGAAAAAATTATTTTGATTTTCTATAGGGAGTATTGTTGCAGCCAGTGTACTGAAACTTTGTTGCTTTTCTTTGCAGCTTCCGACACAATTCTATATGGCAGTAGTAAGAATATGCTAAACCCAAAATGTTGTTAGTCTAGTCAATTCTTAATTAACTATATTGTTCTAATTCTCAACTATTGATTTACATGACCTTCTTGCTATGATGTCAAAGCACAGTTGTATACAATGACTACATCAATTCTTGCGGCACAGACTGTATACTATGGTCACATTTATCCTCGATTAAAGTACAAAAGAGTGTGCCACAAGGTAAGAACTTAAACTACATTTCTCTTGGCAAAGTTTATGAAACAATTTTGCACATTACAAATTCGTCTCTCCTCAGAGTCAAATTACATAACACAATGGTCAAGTTAAAGCTCTGCACTCCCGAAACTGCTGAACCTAATGGAATAAAAAAACAGACTATTTTGTTAAAACGTGAGCAGCAGAGAAAAATGTTTAGTTTTTCATTAAACCAAAACTAGCTTGTATGGTATTTTTTGTTGTATATTTAAATGATATAAATCTTTTTATTGGATTTAACTAAAAGGTCAAAAACAAAAAAAAAGAATTGGGGAAGAAGATGCTAATCAATTGTGTTTTTCATGTAACTTCAGAAGAGCATATGGTATCTTATGGACTTATGTGTATTGTTATGATCATGCAAGTACATGAAAAGATACTTGGTTGTCTTCATAAGGATTTTGCAAACTTGATTTCTCAAAAATTTGATTTCAGTTGAGCTGTAGTTTGAACAATTAGATGTAGAATTGGTTCTGTCTGGTCTTAATAAAATAGATTTGATTGCTTTACCAAGTGCATGGAAGCCCATGCTCAAGGAAGTGTAAAGGGAATAAATGTAAATAATCTACTTAACCTTTTGTATTAGAATAAACTTTATGCATGGTTTGGTGGTCAATTTTTAACTGGTCCAAATATTTTAGTTTGTAGCTTGTTCAGCTTTACTTTTGGAAAACGTATTACTGCAATAGATATGAATTTTCAGTGTTTGAGGTGTTTTTGCATGAGTTTAAAAGAACTCCTGATTTGCAATAATCTTATTAAGAAGTTGATCATTGCTAACAGTTGTTTCATGTGTAAGAACAACATTGAATCAATAGATCATCTTTTACCTAATTGTACAATAGCTTAAAAATTATAGTCTCCAGTTTTTGCTTTATTCATAGTGGCTTGCCACTTGGGCGATTCCAGATATAGTGGTTGATTTATTGCATGCTTGGAAAATGAGTTTCGGAAAACGCACATATTGGGAAGGCTGGAGATTTTAGTGTCATTAGCTCTGATGTGAAGAAATAAAGCTTGAAATGCAGAAGTTGGAATTGCCTTTCTAGGATATTAACTTATTTTCACTGACATTCTATTTGGACATTCAAGATGTATTTAATCTTTCTTTCTAATTTCTTGTTTGATTGTTGCTGCTTTTGCATTTAGTATGTTCCATTTTTCTGTTAATAAATTCTAAGCATACCAGGAAAAAACTTTCAAATTATTGTGGTAGGAGGTCTTAAGTTGAGAGATCAAGTCTATGTAACTTTTTATGTACCTGATATGTGATCATGGAACAATCTCAAAGAATCTAACGATGATATGCTATGGAATCTTCGTGATCTTCGCTCTGTTCTTTTCTCCATACTTGTATTTAGTTTCCCAGTAGTGGAAGGAAACATAAGTATAACATTCTGAAAGCATTGCAGGAGTATTAAACATCTTCATTGGTTTTTGATGGTTGCATTTTTTTCTATGAAGGTTTTTATTTTGTTTTCATAGATGTATTATGCTTCAAAATTCCACAATTCACTGTGTTTCATATATAGGACTCCAAAGAGCACCAACCTGAGGCTGTGGAAAAAGTTATTGATGCTGACAGATTAAGTTCTCCTATTCCTCTTCCAGCAATTAATGTAAAGAGTTCTCCGGGCAGAGAATTATACTACATGTAATTCAATATTCACCTTAAAGTTCTCACATTTGCACTATTTTGCTTGAATTTTTGGACTTAATACCTCAACAACCTTTGTACATGAGAAACGCAGACAATATGATTCATTTTCCTTTTTTTTTTTAGTTTGCATCTGGATTCTGTTATTTTTTTGGAATATTTAGGTTCACTGAACTTAGAATTGGTTCTGCCATCCAAGTTAAAAGATCAAATTTCAATATATGCCTCCTGGATTGTCATTTAGTTAAGCATATGTAACAGACTTAGAATTGGTTTACCCATTTCCCAGCCTACGTGTACACTTGCAAATACATATACTATTTAAATTCTCTTCATTCCATTATATTTGACTGTATGTCACTTTTTGGATGTTCAACAAAATTTTGGGACATTTAGGAAGAAAAAGTAACTGATAGAGGCATGATGCAGACACAAAGATAAACTTAGAGCGAGTTTTCTCATACTTTTTCAGATCCTGAAAGAAGGTTAGAAACCTAGTTTTCTGTGACTAGTAGGACATGTAATGAATCAAACTACTTCAAGGTATATGTCACATTGAAAGATAGAGGTCACAGAAAACCTTCTGCATATTTTGATATGCCCAATGATGCATATAGTGATGATCTAATAGTTTCAGTTTGTTTTTATATATATATTATGTTAGGTCAGCTAGATCTCTATCAAGAAGTCATACTCCCACAGCAGGATCCTTCCTCGTACAAAGAATGACTCCTCCTTCTCATACAAGAAGTTCAGTTGAAGAGCCATTGCTCAGTGCACATGTTTCTGCCCAGTCTGCCTCTCCTCCAAGCTCCAAATCATTGTTATGCTTGGTGACTATTAATTAACTTGAAGAACTAGCATCCTATTCTAGTCTAAAAAGAATGTACTATATGAATTAACTTTTCTCTGTTTCAGGTATCTGTATTAATGTTCATTGCCACATTTAATTCCCAGCTCTCAGCATTTAATAAACTTCACATAGAGCATAAGATAGTAAATCAAGGATTCGTGATACAAATTGGAAGAAAGCTTCTCCAGGTAGTTCAACCTGCAATTAGTTTCCTCTATACGCGCATAATCATTTGCTGGAACAGCACATTTATATGTATAGCCTGATATTAAAGCATTATAGAGTTTCTCCTAGGCCTCCTCTATCCAACATGTTTGTTAACCCTAAGTTATTTATTTTTTTATTGGCATTACCTATTTTATTTGACTTCCTGTTGTAGCATGTCAAAAATTTGGAATTCATCTCTGTTGTGGATAAGCATGTAAATTGGATGCCACCATGTTTTAGGGAATGCGAAAGCTCTTGCATGCCTATTGGCTCCATAGCTCTTATTCTTTATGCCCTTTTGTTCAACTAGATTGAACTCATTGTGATATTTTAAATCAAACTTTGCTCAAGAGGAATAGGTGTCACTAACCATTTACTGGGATTTCAGGTAAATGCTGCGTCATTAGGAGAAAGTGGTATTGGAGGAGGCAGCAGGGTTGGAACTTTTCTTGGTTGGGCAATGGCAACTATTTACATGGGTGGACGCCTTCCCCAAATTTGCTTAAATGTAAGTTTTGCAGGAACCAAATGAGTAGTGTGTTTTAACTGTTTCACATAAAAAGATGAAAGTGTTTAAATGCTATATGTTCTTCTATTTTGACTTGATTGCTCATGTCCCCTTGAACTTTCAATTTTAAATTTCTAATCCTTCAACTTCTTAGTAACTATAGTGTTAGACTGAACTTCTATTAGATGTGTATAAGTATGGTTCTTATACATTGGTAACTTGGGGCAAGCTAGCATCATATGTAAGACTTCCCCTCCTTGCCAGACCAAGTAGAATAAGCACAGTTCCTCCACTTACTACCTGCTGATCCTAAAATGAAATATAGCAAAGGATATCAGGATTAGAATTCTAGGGCTTTAGATAAAACAGGATCTAATAGCATGATACTCAACCATTAGACCTAAATGCTTAAGCTAGTAGATTGGGGCCAAACTAATATTATGTCTGTTATAGTATTAAACTCTCTTTCTAGTTGTCACAAGTTTTGTGATACAATGTGATTTTTTCACAAAGCATGTGTTTAACAAAAGAATTATTATACTTTTGACTGGTGAAGGAAGGATTGCCTTGGTATCTATTCTTTATATGTCCAAAATCATGAAATTCTTTGGCAACATTTAGTTTTAAGCTGACAACTTGAATATCAAGTATTTGAGTTGAACTTAATGTAGTTTTCCTGTTCAACTTTGCAGATTAGAAGAGGCAATGTAGAGGTAAGCACATTCATTAATATTTTAGTTCTCAATACCCACATGCAAGCAAGGACACACACACAAAATTTGGTGCCGTGTGCTGCTCCTTTTTGTTTATAAAACTTTTTGAATCACTGGAATAAGCATGTAGCATATTTAGAGCTTGTTTTTTCTGATTGGGATTAGAGGAAAAAGTATTCTCTGAAGTGGAGCTTATTGAAAAGTGCTTTGGAATTATAATTATTTGAAAGAATTAATAATATCTTTTTGAGCTCAAAAACTTCGTTTAATACCTCTGTCAATTGTTAATGCAGCCTTTTCTTCCCGTAAAACTGCAAATTGGAGCTTGAACATTTAGTCTTGAGAGCTTATTTTCAGCTTTTAGAAAAGTTAAAAGACTTTTGTCAAATGCTGCTTAGCTATACGAAATAAAACAAAAAAATGCTTTTGTAGCTAGTCATATAGGCATGACACTTAATATATAGGTCTTTATCATTGACACCAAAATGAGAGAAATGAGAAAGAGAGGGAGGAAGGCTGGGAGGGGACATGTTGTATTTATATCAATTTATATGCAGGGGCTGAATCTTGTATGGCTTGTCCGTGTATGCAGGGTCTGAACCCTTTTATGTTTATGTTTGCTTTGGTTGGAAACTCCACGTATGTTGCTAGGTAAATTTGGTCAACTCATCATTGATATTTGGCTTCACTTTGAGTCATATTTATCACTTTATTGAGTGTGGTTTGTACTTGAACCATTTCTCAGCTACCTAATGGTGCATTTTGGTTCCACTGTTTTTGTTACCTTACCTTTTTTTGTTTCCCTGTAGCATACTTGTCGAGAGCACGGATTGGTCAAGAATCAGACCAAATTTACCGTGGCTGGTGGATGCAGCAGGATGCGTGCTGCTTGATACTTTTGTATCCTTATTAAGGATGGTTCTGATTTGATACTTTTTAATTTTAATAATGGAAGTGTTATTTAGAGTCACAAACCCTGGGATTTTTTTTTTTTTTATGTTCAGTGGCACTTTTTTATTTTTATGGTGTCCCTTATGTTGCCCACTGTTTCTCCTTATTATCATCAATTGAGTTGCTACAGTCACCCTGAAAAAATTTCATATTCTTTGTAGAACCTTAGTGCATTTTGCAGATACTGATTCAGTTCATATACTTCTGCTATTGGGCACCTCAAGATGCAGAGAATAAGCACGAAAACTTGAATGCATCGTAAATGATGGCAAAATAGCCTTTTGTTGAAGGTTCTCTCTTTCTCTCTCTCTCATGTCAGTTTTTGTTCATATGTGTGCATGCGTCTGTTTAAGGGTCTAGGTAGTATTTATAGTTAATATAAATTTGAATGCTTTAGATGATTAGTGGGCTTTACTAGTAACTTCCTTGATGCTCTTCATGCCATAATGTTGAATTCTCAATTTGCTTACACAGTTATCCTACATGAACAATGGTCTGTGTGATTGAGCAAGCTTGCAAGCTTAACTGTGTTACAATTTTAAGGTGACAAGTGGCAGACACAGACCATAGAAGTTTCAACGCCACATTATGTGTACTGATTGCCCATACTAGTTCTTTTGCTGTACGAAGAATGAAAGCTATTTATTTTTTTATTGGTGAAGGTCAAGAGGAAAGGAATTTGTTATTATCCCAATTCCACATTATGTTTAGGAAGCAGACAAATACCAAATCGTATTTTAGACTGTATTTAAGTGCAGTTATAGGTTTTATATATGGAACTTCTGTTGTTTTCTCTCCATGATGAAAATCTCTTCAGTTTCTCTAGCAATGTCTAATGACACATCTGCTAGACCACAGATTCTTTTACCTTCCCTGATCTTGTCTAACAATCTTTTGCCTTCTAACACATTGGTGTCATGATCATTTGCTGCTTGCTTCTTAACTAAAGGCATAGCCTGATACCAATTTGCAGGATTATATCACAGATTTAAGCTATCAAGTAGCAAATACATGTATGCTATATTGGGGAACATATATTTAGGATTAAATTGGATTTGGTTACTTATAGTAAGATGTGGGCATGATATATGTAAAAGTAGAAAACATTCAACATAGACATAAATTTGAGAAAGCATAGCAAGATGAATTTAAAATTCACTAATTTCATTTAGGGATTTGAAATTCACTACTAAGTAGAAACCTAATAAATTCATGCATTTTAATTTAATCACAATAGTCATGTTTTATAAGTTCTAACTTCTAATTGTGTAATTTAAACCATATTTGAAATAAAAATCCCTCCTTTGAAATTCAAGTTCTAAACGTTACCATAATGTGTTATCTTAAAATAATTTGCTCTGTTAGACTAAATACAGATATAAACCGTCAAGTAGAAAATACATAATCGTGTTAGCTTAGAATGGTTTGCTTTATGCTATGAAATCACTGATTTAAACCATTTGGTAGCAAATAGATGCCAATCTTAGAATGGTTTGCAATATTCCTGTATCCACAAGTTTTGATAAAAACAAATCTATGAAAATCAATATTCAAAAGGTCTTCGTTACATCTTTGCATTTTATAGTTTCATGTTGGCGTTTACATCATATGAATCTATCACCTTGAAAAGTAATTTGAAATGCAAATGCGGGATAAACTATTTTGTTGGCATCATACTAGTGGTTGGAATAAGTTGGTACTGGTAATATGATGAGTTCCATTAGTCTAGATGCCATTCACATATTTTATGACGGCTAGAGGTGAGGATGGCAGATTAGGCTTTCTTTCTTTGTCTTTTTGGAAGATTTTTTTTCATTCATTTATTCAAGTTTTGGCATTAAGTGGGCATTCAATTAGAGCCATTGTACCATGTAAAACCCAAACATGAGAGCTTATCATCATAGTTACTATGACTATTGGTTGCGTCTAAACTCTTAAGTCTGCCATATTGATAGTAATTGTGCTAGGTGTACATTCATTGTGTTGCTTTATATACGTGTCTTGACATTTTACAAAAACTGTTTGAGATAATCTTTGTGGTACATGTACACATTGAGAAGTATGTGTCCTGATATTTTGTACTGTGCCCACTAGTTTCGCAATGTATCCTGAATACCGTGAACAAGTAGGGACTAATAATTTGCTAGGAAAGGCAGCTGATTTTTTCATAATTTCAAGGTTATGCACAAATTTGTTTATCCAGATTGCTCGTCTCCTTGTTATCTGCTCGAGTTTACTTTTATTGATCATTGCTTGCCAGGGATTCTTTTCCAATTGGAATAAAGGTTTGAAGATGCTTTCGCGGAGCTGGAGGATATGTAGATGACGTGTGTTATTTCTTTTATATGGGTGATAAGTCTTCTTAGTAGCAGCCTTTTCCAAAGATCAACCAAACTAATGCCCAGCCTTACCTGATTAAACAGTGCTAAATCTTGGATTTGTTCAGTCAGTGGAGAGGGATGATAGTTGCTTTTGATGGTTTGATGTATCTTGGCAAAATTTCTGTAACCTCTGTTACTGCATTTTTGCCTTCCTTTACCCAGTCATAATTTTGCTTTTAACTCTCTCCTAGTTGATCAAAGAGTCCAACTTATCTTTCACATCTACTCTCTATTCCTCAAGGCAGTAGCTTTAAATACCTTTTATAGTAATCCTGTGCAATTTAAACTTTCAAGTCTAAAAGCCTGCAAAGACTCCAAATGAAACTGAGAAAGGAGACATGGCAATTCAGATTCTGTTTAAGCTTCTCTTTCGGTTTTTGAAACCGGAACAAAATAATTGATGCCTAACCATTACATTGCTCCTTTCTGGTTTTGTAGCACATAGGGAGTCTGTTGTTTTCTTATCACAAAAACTGGCTAATGAATATTTTGGCCTGTCTAAATCTCATCTAGCTCAAAAGATGAAACAAACTTCAATTTGATCGAACAATCAGATATTGTACATTATATCACATGCTTTAGACCACAGCCATTTGAAAGGATCAGAAATGGTATATTTACAATATACTGTATAAAAGGCTAGTGACTACACCGAAAGATGCCTCTCAGCTGCTTGAAGAATTGGAAGCCTTACCCTTGGAGATGGAGCTGAAGCCTGAGCAGATCCATAAGATCGCTGAGGGCAAAATACAACGTACATAACTTGATTAGGATCAGCTTGTAGATGATAAAGATGCTGCCCGGCCGCATAGCCTCCAAGGAGAAGGTATGACCTCTCTGACTGCTCCATTGTCACACATAGATCATCACCACCTGGTTTGCTAAGTATTATTAGGAATTTATTGTGTCAAATTAAGTAAATGACTATCATTGGGACGAGGTTCTGTTAAATGCGGTGACTTGTAAATATTTGGGTGGTGTGAATGCTGGCTTTCAAGTTGCAATAAGGTATGGTAAGATGAAGCTGCTGGTGCAGAGTCCAAGCAATCATTTAGGTTCAAACAAAACAAACCCAGACTGGCTAGACTCTGCTATGGTGGTTGACGATGTAGAATCGGTTGGCATCATTATGTAAAGTTGCTTCCGTCTCACATGCTTATTGTCATGCTAATTTTGTAGCTCATAACATAGCTAGGATAAGTTCTGACTTCAATCTGAGGTAGTATGGGTTGATTCTTCTGCCTGAGGGCGTCTTTCGTGATGTACTTGATTATTATTATTTGAAACGAAGTGTTGTCATTTTCATCTCAAGGAAACAAGAAAGTAAGGAAAAGATGAAAACAAGAGAACTTACAGGCAGCCAGCTCAATTTGAGTGTTATAAATGAAGTCGAGAACCGCAGCAATGTCTTGCTCAAAGTCATAGAATGGTCCACTCTCGAAATTCATCTTCCTAAGTTTACACAGTCCTTCTCCCAACTCCATCATCGCTCCCCTGTGGTTCTGCATAAGATTTTCATTAGAATATATGTATATATAAATCAAGACAGCAACGTTATTTCAGTCTCAACCTGGTTAAAGAGGTGGTGGAATCCGACAGCACATTGTAGAATGCCATGAATGAGGGTTCTGGTGGGATCCTCGGCATTGTTCCACAAGTCCTCAAGCAGGTCATGGCACTTATAGTATTCCCTTTGGTTGAAAAGGGAAACTGCCTCGTCAAAGCTACAATTCTCGTCGTCTTTGCTATCTGCGCTGCTGGAGAATCGATACGAGACGCCCAAAGACTCTGACCTCCTGTGGCCTTTGGAATGAGCACAGGTTCGAATCGGAGATGGAGATAGGGGAAGAGAAGGAAAGAATTTGGGGTTATAGTTATGGAAATGAAGGGGGCAAGGAGGAGTTGAATGTCGAGGAGAATACAATGGGGAGCAGTATGGCAGTTTGAAGGCAAGTGCCATTTTCTCCTGGTGAAGAGGAGATTGAATGAGAGCCTTTCCCTTCTGGGCTCTGCCCTCTGGGTAGAATGATTTTTATGTTTTATTTTGTTCTGGTGTGTGGTGGTGGCAGTGCGGGAGAATTTCCCTTTAAAAAATATCTTGGGAGGAAAACAGAAGGAAAGAATTGTTAGACCATCTCACTTTTTAAGGATTACTAGAAAGAGATCCGCGCGTTGTGCTCGGGCGGCACAGTTGCGGATATGGAGCTTGTTTTTTTAACTAAAAGAAATGTCTAAAAATTGTTACAATATTGCTCCAAAATGCTCACATACAAAATGAAAATTCAGTCAGCTATACTGAAAGAAGTCCCAAAAACAGACCAAACAGGAGAATCAAACAGTAAAGAAGAAAGATGAAATCATGAAATATCGCTAGCAATTAGATCGAATCCAATGATCTTGCATTCATATCCGGTGTTCAACAAAATGAAGGGTAATAATATCACTATTTATCATTCTATACGTCCATTCTCATCTTATTTACAAGATACATGATTTTTTTAAGAGAATTGTTTTCATTTTTCAAATATAAGGTGTTTTTGAAAATAGTTCTCTGTATAATTTTGATTGTTTTTAGTCAAAAGATAAAATTTTTTTGATAAAAATACTCTTAAATGAAACTTTCTCAATTATGCGCATTTCATACACGTGCAGATAAGTGAAAAAAATTAGATATGATCAGAATTTGATGAAAGACAATTTATTAAAAGTAAAACTTTCCTCTTGTTGCAGGATATGATAATGATTTTCTCTTATTTATTGTACATTGTTGTAGCCAAAAACGATAGTGTGTTTTGAAGAAGATTTAAGTTTTCAAAATCTTCTTTTTTGATTAGTGTGTTTTGGAATTTTTAAAATTTTGTTTTTCTTCAGGTTTTCCTATGGAGAGGTTTGGTTTTTCAGAATCTTTCTCCTTGGATTTGTTTGTTGGAACTATGAAAACTTTATTATCTTCTTCTTTGGACTTGTAGATTTGTGAGAGTTTTGAAGACTTTGTTATTCAAAATCATTTTCTTCCCCAAATTTGTGTCAAAATGCTAGCTTAGAGGCTTCCATGTGAATTTAGTGTTTTATGTTTTTAATTTTAAATTATTTTAATTTAATTAGACATAAAATATGATGTGACTCAAATAATCTTTTGATTGGCCAAACTCAAGTGTTTGAAATTTAGTTGACCAAATTTTAATTCAATCTCTGAACTATCTTACTTTATTTAAAAATAAATTAGACGGCCAAACTTGAATTTATCTTTAAATTATATCGATTTATTTAAAAATAAAATAAATGACAAATGAATTTTAATTGATTCAACCTTGTATTTTTGAGATAATTAATCAAGAAATTAATTATTTTACAATTAATTATACGGCTAGCTTAAATGGTGTCATTAAGTTCATATGACAATACATGATTTATTTTCAAGAAATTTCTTTAATTATTAATTTCAAAAAACATGTGATAATTTATAATTAAATAAAATATTATACGAAGAGCCAATACGTTGAAAAATTAACTATTACAATGTAAGAATCAAAAGACTTAGTAATCAAGTTAAAAATATTAAAATATTCGAAGATCTAACTACTCATAAAAAAAAATAAATACTCGGATAATTGTGTAAGAAAATAGAGAGCAAGAGCCCTGGACCACAGCTCAAACTTAAGTAGGTAACCTGTGGAGGCTGGTTGACCATGAAACGTCTTCCAAGTTGGCCTTCCAGTAGTCCTCCAAGTCCAACTCCAAAATCCCAGCCAGGCTTAGCTCAATAGTGTTCCGAAGTAAAAATGACAAGAGGGAAGAGTTAGAACAGAATTGTCCCTCTCACTCTCAATAAAAACATGCTCCTTTTTTTTTAATTAAAAAAAAAAGATTCGAATCTTACTCTTTAGATAAAAAATCATATACCAACCAATGAATCAAATGTTCGAGAGTCAATGAAGACAAGCTACTTGAAAGCTAGAATATTTGATAGAATCCATATGCTATATTAGTTGGAACCTCATTGCCATTTGAGAGTTCAGACGTCTAATTTCTTACCATGCACGGCTTTGAAGATTTATGAGCAAAAATTATGTGGCTTGGTGCTCAAGGTACAATTGATGTGGTGAGGTCAAAAAGTATATATAGAAGCCTAATGTAAATCTTATAGAATAGTTTCTGTATATGGATTTTAAACTCTTTTTCCATTCACAATTCAAGGAGCAAAAAAAATAAGGGTGGCATATATATATATATATATCTATATGTACAGAGCATGAGGGGAAAAAAGCAGATACTTGGGACTATTCTAAGACTTGATTCGGCCACAGACGTTTCCACATTAAGATCTCTTCTTCCTTGCAAAGCTTTCTTATTCCACCATAAAATCCATCAGCTTCATTGCCTACTTCTCTATGGTCTTTTCTGTTGATTATTGTTTTTCTCCATCTCGAGCTAGCAGGGTACTGGTTGAACTCTAGTATCACTGCATCTGTCAACAAAGATAATGGTCAAATCAACACATTGTTTCTAGAAAAAACTTCTTAAAGAAAGAGTCGAAAGAAAGGTTTGAGGATTTATGCATACTAAAAGGGTAGTTGAGAGCAGAGGCATTTGCAAATTTTACAACACAGTTTACATAATTGATGGCAGATGTTTCATGGGTGAACTATTTTGCAACTTAGTTAACCAAGTGCTTCATGAAATTCTGAACTCAGGGAAGCACATATTATGTTCCTGCAGTAACTACAGGTGTTATTTTTATCTTAAAAGTGTCAAGAATGTTCCTTTTCTCACAAGGATCCAGTTACAAGGGATTTTGAGGGTTATGACCTCTTAAGGAATCGAGACTGAAAAAAAAAAACAGGTGTTACTACAGAAGCAGGATGCTTTTTTGTTTTATTGTCACCATTCAAGCAAGATGAAATTTATTAGCACCATAGTTCCCTGCCAATAGCCTGTTATGCATGTTAGCACTCTGGCATTTCCCTTCTCTCAGTGGAGAATAAAATGCTAAGAGGTGAGAAAACTCCATTCCTACTCAAGATGAAAACTGATGATATCCATCTGAAGAAATGAATAAATGGCTGGTTTGAAGTTTGAAGAACATGGCATAGTGTAATTTAATTTATACTGTAGTTTTTTTTTTTTAATCTAAGATTATGATTGAACTTAATTTATACTGTAGTTTATTGGAGAAAACTCCTCATTTCTTGTTAGACGAAAATAATGAAAAATCGCATTTGTTAGCTATGATCCATAGTTTCAGGGCCACTGACATCTTACATCTACAAGGACAGAAAACATACACATTGAAATCACAATCACAACAATAAACTATGGTCCAATGAGCCGTACTACTATAACTTAGCAACTTTGATATATCTATGGAGGCCTGCACTGCATTATCTTTCAAGTTTTTGAAATGTAGTTCTTTTTAATTGGCCTAGAATGCTGCAATCAAGACGACCCTAGTTCTGAGAATTTTTCATCCAGGCAATGCAAGGCAGAACTGCCCTGCATATTTTGGTTTTATAAGAAAATTTTTAAGCTGACTTACTTTGCTGTAAACTTTTTTCAGGAAAAATAGAAAGTAATTTGAAAGGCTTAAATTGTTTTCTCACCTGTATATTGGCAACGGCAGTGATTTTCAGCTCCATCACATGATTCCAAGTGGCCGACGACACCATACCACCACCCTGCGAGAAATTAAGCTCCAACTGAGTAAAAATTTAATGTTAAGCACCAAGCATTCAGAGCAATCAAGGATTTAAACTGTGGATTGAGTTCACA
Organism: Theobroma cacao; assembly: GCF_053813885.1. Taxonomy (NCBI): domain Eukaryota; kingdom Viridiplantae; phylum Streptophyta; class Magnoliopsida; order Malvales; family Malvaceae; genus Theobroma; species Theobroma cacao. The sequence continues at coordinate 29,065,264 of NC_142643.1, forward strand.
TAGGAAAATAACATTTATTGTTTTTCTCAAAGGTCAGACCTAATGTGTGGAAACTCACCATAGGGGAATTCTTTATTTCTTCTCCACTGGATCTCAATATGATCACCCGGTTTTAAGTCAGGTATGCAATCAGAAATGTGAAGAACATGTGAAGGTGTATCAACTGGTGGTACTCTTAACCTATCCCAGGATATATACTCCTCTGTTGTTCGCTGCCCGTGAGGTGAGTACCTAAACTTCAAAATACAGCTTGAGTAAGGAGCCACATAGAAGCATATAAAATCACTTTTTAACTCACTTGTTTTAACTCTTAGATTGGGTTTGAAATTCCTTTGATTTTAGCAAAACAAGATCAATAGAGAAAGCGGATTCAATTTGATGAAAGTTTGAAAGTTGAGTGCTCGCAAGTCAAATGTTCAAATTCAGATGCTTGAAACTGTGGATTAAAAGAGAAATCACACTATACCTCGCCTGGAAGGTGTCTGTCTTGGAATCATAGCAAAGTTTGGCATCATAACATGATAGCATAAACCCAGCATGTCCATTCTACAACCCATCACAAAAAAAGAATTTTTCACTCAACTTTTTCTACAGCAAAAATAGCAGTTCTGATGAATTTTATAACCAGCAACATATATGTGGTGAAGAATCAATGTGAAAAACATATGATTTAGAACTGAAATAATTATCTGCAGGCCAATTACCTCACGATTATAGACCTGTGCCGGGAACCAGAATTTTCCAGTTTCCAGAGATAGATACCAGGACATCATTGAATCATTTGGCAAATCAGTTTTCCGCTGGCTACTACTGCCTTCTAAATTTGGTGTAAACCAAGAGAAAGGCCACATGTTTGTAAGAGATCCCAGAAACCCCTTTTGCTTACTTGGACCTAATAGGTTCGGTCTCTTTCTTGAAGCAATATGCCATTGCCATTCCCTATGAGCAGCATCGCCAATCACTTTACCCCATTTCTGCTTCATGTGTTTCTCCCACAGATGATCGCTTGTACATCTCTCCCTAAAGGAAGAGCAGACACCTGCCATGCTACACAGTCCAGCTGGTGAAAGGCGCTCTAGAATGCATTCTAGAGTGAGTTCAGGCAAATCCAGCAGAGAAATCCTTTCTTCCTCCACATTATCCACCTTGGGACCAAGCCTCATCTTCTTCCTCAATGTCAAGATCATAGGAAGCTGATAGAAACAGATTCCAAGCCTACCCTTTTGGAACCAGGACACCATAAAGCTTGAGAATCCTTCCCAAAACCATGGAGACAACAATCTCCACTCGCCCTTCATTCTTGGATATTGGTTCTTGAAAGACAATGACTTGGATAGAAGAATAAAAGAGAAACAAGATATCAAGAATAAAAGCATTGGATTGAATGACACTCTTAAATCTCAAGAATTGCTGTGTTCAAGGCTCAAGCTGTGGTATATAAGAAGAACAAAAATAGACATGAAATGAAACTATATACCATATATATACCATAAGGCTATAAACAAAGAGAGTATATTATGTAGGGGTTTATGTTTATAGATTATAATAGGAATATTTTTATGGTTGTGTTTTCACTTTGATTAAATTTTATGATAAAGAAAGATGAACCAATTAGAGGCAAAATTGTGGTGTGTCATATCGAAATGGACGGAGTTGTCAAGTGGACCTCAAACACAAAGCCTGAAACGTAATAAATGGCAGCCACCTTAGCCGACAATTCATTGATTGCATCTACTTGGGTCGTTAGATTATTTCTTTCTTTCTTTTGCTGCTTACAAGTTTGATTAGCAAATGCAAAGATGAGCACCGTAAGAGTAACAATAGGCTTGCACCTTGCTGGCTTTGTAGCCTTTTAGCTATCAAGTTTTAAAGCCATTGGCTCATCCCAATACAGTGTATTCAATTCCCATTGCCCACAACACAGCACCGCCCCCCCGCCCCCCCACCACGTGGGACTGGGGGAAATGATAGCCGAATTGTACGGACTATGGGGGACAGCTGGCAGTTTTAGATTGAGAAGATCAAAGGAATATGTTAGTTTATTATATAAAAATCCAGGGACAAAATCTAGGGAACAAGGCTTGTTAGATTTACGTGAGGAGAAGCCACATGTCCAAGTCCAGGAATACAGAGAGAAGAAGCTAGAAAAATGGTTTAAGAAATATTGGTAGGTTGCTAACTCATCAAACTTAGTTGAGTTGGATAGCAGGAAGAGTCAAAAACTGCAAAATTTAGCTTAACCAAAAACTTGGGAATCTCAGCCTGAAAATGTAAATAAAGAAAGAGAAAATTGTTGTTGAAGGTGGGAGATGAGGATTAAGTTGAAGTGGGTCCCAAGTGAATTCATCCAATTCACTCCAAAGGGGAGAAAAGGACTGATATCTGATTGATGGGTTGCTTTTAAAACATTGAAGAATGGAAGGGGGTGGGATGTTGATTTGTCACAAAGGCATAAAAAAGCCAACCTCATTACTTGGCCTAACTTCCACCAAACTCTCAACACCTCCTTCCCCCCCCCACGCACACCACAAGCTTTAATCTTCAAAGCTTTTACCCCTGCCCCAAAACATGAAATTTTGCCAACAAAATTAATTAATTAATTAATTAATTAATGCCCCTAACAAAGTATGTGACTGTGACTTTGTTGAGGTCAATCAAACCAAAGCTTTATTTTTTCCATCCATTTTGCCTTGTGACACATGATGATGCTCCCAATGTCCACTAGCATAGGATTTTTCATGCTATGCTATAACCCTATATGACCTAATTATGTTAATTATTGTTTCCTTTTTTTTTTTGTTTTGTTTTGCCCACTTCTTTTATGTAAAAGAAGGTAAAACAGGTTTTTATAAAAAAAAAAAATACTTTAGGAGCTTATTAAATATTTTAACTTATAATCAGTTAATTTTGCATGCTAATAGTGAATTTTAATCGAGTTTTATAGTTTTAATATTTTGATTTATTTTTTATTGTTAGGTTATATGCTTTATTCATTTTCTTAACATCCAAATTCAATTTGTATGCCATTTTACTATCGAAGAGTTAATTCATGAGATAAGTTTGTCCCACTGCATAATAAATGATCTTGCATTTGAATTTAGGGGCAGGTATTAATTAATCTCGAATACAAGATTCTATGATATATATATCTCTTACTTTATAACAACTTATCTATGTCGGATTTTATGTAGAAAAAATATTCAAGTTGTGTTTGTATGTGAATAAATTGATTGGTGGGTGATTAAATTATTTGCCAAGCAATCGTAGGGCATTCAAAATGGTAGATTTAACAAACGGAAAACTCTTTGGAAGTTGTGTGTGTTAAAACATAGATCCACAATTGGAAGTTGTTAGCTTAAATGGAAGTTAGAAGAGCAATTAAACTAATTATGGAAAAAACTGATAAACCCAAGGCCTAAACTATGGTTTCAAATTTTAATTGAAGTTTGTAACAAATTAAACTCTGGCCTCGAAATATGGGTTTTAGACTCCACAAGATATTATCACTTTGCTTAAACTTAGAAATGCTTGGATGGAATACTACTGTCGGAAACTTCCATAACTTAGCATGTACATTTGCTTGAGGTGATTTCATTGGGAAATGCTAAAAAAATCCATATATATAACAATGTAAATAGTCCAAGTATGAAACTTTTATGACAGATTTGGCTGGGAGGAATGACAAATTTATTACTTTGTTTGGTTGGTTTTGGTATTAACGAATAGTCATTATTTAAAAATACAAAATAACTAATATCGACTCTCCTAGTATGAATTATTCTGTCCCTTAAGAAATAGAGTCTAAATATTTTTAAATAAAAATACTCCTACTCATTTTAAGAAATTAATAACCCTATCGTATAAACCTTTTTTCCTCAAGTGGTGAGGATTAAGAAAACAAGAAGTGGGTGGAGAAAGCGACGAAGTAAAGGCAACCCAATAACCTCAAAAGCTTAAAGCTAAATATTTAAATGAAGTCTTTTTTATTGAAATTAAGAAAATGAGGCCTTTTTATTGAAGTTGAGGAAGAAAGAGAATGAGGAAAAAAGAATTCAAAAGCGAATTTTATAAATTGAAAAAAATTGATTTTATATATAAAAAAATAGTTGTTGGAGATCATTAAATACATGTTATCATTAGTTGATTTGGAATAATAGAAATAGTTGGGAGTTAATAGCATTATGGGAATTGGGAAGTGACAAAAAATTGAGATTTATTAAGCACATACTTAGCAAAGTGAGAAAATATATCATTTTATTAACTATCTTGACTTTTACATATTTTTTAATAAGAAATTATATAAATAGTTGAAAATTAATAAGGATGTGTGAAGTGAGAGAAAATAGATATTTGTTAGGCATGAGAAGATAGGTAGATATTTTAATAATTATCTTAATTTTTGTATATTTTTAATATAATTAATTATATTATTATAAAATTATGGGACTTATGAAAATTTGAGGGCTAAAGCAATGGTTTTGGTGGCTTTATGCTATAGTCGACCCTGATGAAGCACTGCGAATGGAAAAAGTTGAGTAAAGAAAATATTTGGAAAAGCTTTAAAAGAGTTTTGAGAGTAATCTTTGATCAATTTCTAATCTCTTGCTTAATTGCCAAACTCCTCTATTTATATGAAATAGGAACACTTTCTTAGGAGCAGTTGGTAGAAGGAAAACACTTTTAGGAGAACACATTTTGTATGGAAGAACGTGCTTGTTATGGGAAAAACATATCCACTATATGGAGAACATCTTATGGGAATAGCACCTTGAAGAACGACTTATTGGCCATTATGAGAAGAGCATGTAATTGGATAGTGTTTTTAAGAGAACACATTTTGTATGGAAGAATGTGATTGTTATAGGAAGAGCACATTCATTATGGGAAGAATGGCTTATAGGAAAAGCAACTTAAAGAACAACCTATTAGATATTATGGGAAGAACAAGTAATTGGATAGTGCTTGTGTTAACCTTGATTTATATCATGTTTTGATTTGACAAAAATCATATGTTTTCTTGAACTTATTGTCAAGTATTTGAAATTATCTCAAATATATTTTTAATCCCCTAAGGTTACATATTTGTTTGGAAAGCCATGCATCTTTAGAAAACACCTTATAAGATTTCAAACAATACATTTTCAACTAAGAAATCAAGAATGAACATGCCTGGAAATGTTTATTTAAATATAGGTACAAGGCAAAGAGGAAGTTGTTGGAGAGAAGTATCAAAAAGCTAAGGAAACCTTAAGAAACAGGCTAAGAGTCGATCCTAGAGAAGCTTAAGTTGATTTGAAAGTTGGAAAAGTGGGAAACATGAAGATTATACAGTCATAGTTGACTATAGAGGAAGCATAGTCGACCTTAACAAGTCAAAAGCAAGAAAAAGTAAAGATTACATAACCATAGTCGACTATACAGGAGGTATGGTCGACCTTGACAAGTCAAAAGCCAAAGGAAGTCAACTTTAAATAGACACAGTCGATTATAAGAGAGGCATAATCGACTATAGAAGGCCAGATTTGAAAAATGCACTCTTTCTAGAAGTTGATTGATTAAAGGAAGTCTATACTCGACTATAGAAACCTTAATTGAGAAATTTAAAGAACATTGTCAACCCTAAGAGCGTTGTAGTCGACATTCAAGTTCCAGCAATGGCTATATTTGATTCAAACTTGTGTCCAATGGCTCCAAACCTTGCCCCAACTATAAATAGACACATTTGAGCCATTTTGAAGTAGAAAAGACCTGAACCAGAGTTTCAAACCCTAGAGAGACTACTCACAAGCTCATATTCATTCTCTAGCATTTTTTTAGTCTTTCATCAATCTTTCAAAGTTGAATCCTTGCTTCAATCCAGTTAAAATTTCTTCTTTCATTACACCCAAGCTAAAATCTCTAGCATCCAGCCTTTATGAGGCAAATTTTTGCTATTACTCCTTTGTACACATATCTTGTAAAGGTTATAGCTTAACCTTGAAAGCTATCTTGTAAGGGTTATCGCTTCTCATTTATAAAGCAAGAATCCTTTGTGGATTGTGTGGGTTACAACTTCATCCCATGAAAAAGAAAAAAGCCCTTTGTGGGTTGTGTAGGGGTCATTTCTTGATCCCATAAAAAGCCGTTGTAAGGGTTATCGTTTCATTCTATGAAAAGAAAAAATCTCTTTGTGGATTGTGTGAGGGTCATTGCTTCCCATTAAAAGTAAGTATTCTTGATAGTGGAGTGAAATTCCTTGGTTACCAAGAGAGTGGATGTAAGCATCGAAAAAATCAAATCACTATAAATCGCTTATGTCTCTCTTTAGTTTCCACATTATTATTTATTGCTTATACCTAGGAAAATAGATTTATGTTGATTTATTGTTTTTCTCTTAGGAAAATACTTTTGCTTTATCTTTCATAGCTAGCATTTTTTTCAAGAAAAATATTTTACCTTGATTCATTATTTTTATACTTAGTGATTTACTGTTGGAAATTTGTTTATGATATTAGAAAATATTTTTGGCTGAAAAAGATTTGATATTTAATACATACATTTTGAAATAAGTTTTTAATATATCAATTCACCCCCTCTTGATATATTGTTTAGTGAGACTTTTACACTAACAATTGATACTAGAGCTTAGTCTTAATTTTATAGGTCTAACTGCATTTAAGAGATCCTTTGTAAAAACTCAATTCGACTAAAATGGAAGTGATGACTATCATACTTAGTGAAAGGCAATCAATCCAAAGACCACCTCTCTTTGTAGGTAATAATTATCTTTATTGGAAAAAAGGGAATGGAAATGTTTATTTAATCTATAGATTTGGATGTGTGGAATGTGATATTAGAAGGCCCTAATGTTCCATATAAGTTAGTAGAAAGAAAATTAGTGATTAAACCTAGAGATGAGTGGAGTGATAGAGATAAGAAACTAGTTCAAACAAATTGTAAGTCATATAATAGTCTTCTTTAGGCCTTGAGTGTTAGTGAATATAACAAAGTCTCTATGTGTGAAAATGCTAAGCAAATTTGAGATACTTTAAATACTACATATGAAGGAACTAACCAAGTTAAGGAATCCAAAATTGGGTTGCTTATCCATGATTATGAACTTTTTAAAATGAGAGAGGGTGAATCAATAAGTGAGATGTTTGAAAGGTTTACAAACATTATAAAAAGTATGAAAGCTTTAGGAAAAAACTTCCCAAATGCCCAACTTGTGAAGAAAAATCTTTATACCCTACCAAAATGTTGGAGACCCAAAGTAATGGCTATAAAAGAAGTTAGGAACCTCAACAACTTTGAGTTAAAAGAATTGATAGGATCCCTACTCACTTATGAAAAGACACTTGAACATGAAAATGAGTAAGAGGAACCTAGGAAAAAAGTCAAACAAAAGAAAGTTGCCTTTAAATCCATAGATAAGAAAGATGAAAGAGTCATACAAATTGATAGTGAGAGTGAGGAAGACATAGCTATGCTAGCTAGAAAATTCGATAAGTTCATGATCAAAAGCTATAAAAATAGAAAACCTACAAAAAGAGATGCATATAAAGTAGAACATTTAAATGATCATTTGACATGCCATGATTACAAAAACCTAAAGACACCAAATATTAGTACCCAAGTGTCAGTTAAAATCCTACTACGTAAGTATACGTATCGAATAGATAGTATATTAGCAAGCAGGGTATCGATCCCACAGGGAATTGATCTAAAACTTTACTAATTACTAAAATTAAAACAATTCAATTTTATCCAAACAATCAAATTTATTAATTAACTAAAACTAATTAACTAAAATTAAAACCAACAAGAAAAATCGAAGTAATAATAACTTGAGAAAATATCAAATCAAATAAGCCTAGGATCACAATATCCCTCACACTTCATCTAAATCTTACCTCTCTTACTTAACTTATTTCAATGGGTTGAATTGCTAACCTAGAGTCCTAAATTATTTATAAGGGTATTTCGACTCAACCTAGAAAAATATCTATTTTAACCAAAACACTATATCCCTATGTGATTTGAAATTAAAGCAGATTTATTAAGTTCAGGCTCTAATCTGGCTACATACGGCCTATAGGTATATCCCTATCCTATAGGCAAATCAATTAATTTGATCATATGCTATTCCAATTTTAGTCTACTCTAAACTCCCTTTCCCAAGTTTGTTTAGGTTCCTAGATCAATTAATTGGTGATCAGGCAATTAAAAGCAGTAAGAACAAATTGGAATAAACAATTCATATCTCATTAAAATAAGTAAGAAAGAGATTTAAAAATTTAGACTACATGTGAGTTTAATTGCAATCCTAGAAAAAGCAAATTTAGCCACTCATAATTGCAAAAACAAATAACATTATAATAAATTTAACCATTGAAAGTAACAAGAAAATTAAAAGCTAAGGAAGAACACAAAACAATTATTGTCGACTTGATCTCTAAGTTTCAGCTCAACTTCTAGTTTCTTGAATCTCTCAAAGGTTATCTCTAATGTTGTTAAACATATCCTATTTATACTAATAGACTTAACCTAAAGTTCTTTCAGCTGACCTAGGGTTTAATTGGGCTTAAAAGTGTAGTGAAAGGCCCAAAAATCAATTATCAGTCTTTACAAATTTCCATTCCCGGCACAGTACATCCAGCCATTTTACGACACAATTTTTTCTATCTTCGAGGCAGAACTGGGCAAAGTAATCCTCATGAAAGTTGTATCTCTGTCTCTTATCTTTCCACTGGTTCAAGAATCCCATCATTTGGAGTTCTGTAACTCGAGATATGGCCAAAATACTGAAGTATATGCAAGCAGATTTTGGGTCTGTCTACACCTTACTTTCCAAAATTAACCCAGTCACCTTTAATCCTACAAAAGAAATAAAAACCAATAAATAATAGCCAAATTAACAAGAAAAACATAAAATTAAAATAACTAACTTAAAGTACCCTAATTATAAAAACTACTAAAAATAAATAAAATAACAATTGAAAATTGAGGACTTAGTTAATATTTAATAACAAAATTAGAGTAAAATAATTCTATAAAATAGAATTATCACACCCCCAAACTTAAGATTTTGCTAGTCCTCGAGCAAAAGAAAATCACAAAAGAAAACTGAACATAAAAAAATGCTTGAACAAGAGATAGAAATACCAAATAATGATTTCTCAATTTTTTCCTCAGAAATTAACTCAAATTCCAACTTCAGGTAATATACAGCTAATCCTTAAATTCATGCATCAATTCAAGTGAAAATTTATTTTTCAAATGGACTTCCGTGTATGTGTGAATGCTCTCTTACAAAGAATATCATGCAATTCAAATCAATTTATGCCAAATTTAAGCATAGATTAGTACTAAGATCCCATAAGTTTGCTTTTCATCTCTCTCTCCACTAATGTAGATGAACACTTATTCAAGGATCAATAGGTCCTTATCAAGCTTGTAATGTAAGGCTAGGGTCAAGGTATGATAAAGGATATATTTAAGCTCAACTTTACCCTAAGCACTTAATCAATCTAAATTATATAAAGAGCTCAAAAAATTTTTATAGCACCCTCAAACTTGAAGTAAATTTTTCTTTGTACCACACATTTTATTTCACTTTTTTTTTTCTTACCCCCAAACTTTTTTTTTTGACAATTATAAACTAAGAGTAATTTTTGCCAACAGCAATCACATTTTTTTTTTTGGCTCTCTCCCTCAATTTATCTTTAAGCTCAAACCATTCTTTAGAAAGATTATCATACTTAGAGGGTGAAAGGTTCAAATTATTGGGATTAAATAAACAGGCCAAGGCTAATATAACTGTGTAATTATAAAGAAAAGGTAAATTAGGGTCAAAAAGGGTAACTAAGGATAAATATAACAAGGTGGGCTCAAAAAGGCTCAAACGATCCAAAGATGGCCTAAATCACTTCCTATCCTAAGTGTTATCTAAGATTTCGCCTCGAGAGAGAATCAAACAAATTCTAGAATTCCTGACTTCATTATACTTTCTATTCAACATAAACTTTCACAAAAGATTCTAAGTAAAAGAGTGAAGTGCTCAAATTATTGGAAGTCATATTTTAAAATAAAGTTAACACAAAAATATCACATGAAAATAAATCATAACTATATGCTTCCCAAAAACTAAGAATCAAAAAATAATTAAAATATCATCCTAGGATTAAGACAATCATGAATGAGGTACAACTATCTCAAAATATTATTATTATTATTATTTTTTTTCAACAACACAACAAAACATGCAAATAAAAGCAAGCAACAAAAAAATAAACTAACAAAAGTTTAAACTATTCCCTCAAGCTTGAAATGGACATTGCCCTCAATGTGATAACAAAAATAAAAGACAAGAGACAAGAATACTCCCCTCACTTCGAATCGGTAGTCTACAAGTCCGCCGCATCAGCACCACCAAAATCATCTTCAGAATCAGAATCCGTAGGTAACGAAGGAAAAGTAGACATATCCATCCCAACGTGTGTAGCATAGGCTCGCATCATTTGTTCAATTGCCCGATTCTGCCTTTCCTGACGATCTAAACAATGATCGATGCGCTTCATCCATTGAGCAACACTACATGTGGGCGCTGCCTGTGGAGGTGGGAGAGCGACTTAGGAAGAACTACCAGCGACTTGTGTAAATTCCTCTAATCTTTGGAGAATGCCCATGGTGATAGGAAGTTTTGGTTGTTGAAGCTGTTCTTTATCACTCCATTGCACACCAGCTCGTGCACATAAGGCAGTGATGAGGGAAGGAAAACCGATACCATCTCGTTTAGTGCGACCCGTATGTAAGATGGCATGAGAGATAACCTTACCAACATCAATGGATTTATGTGCGACAATGGCATAAATAAGCACTGCACGATCCTTCGTGACATCACTGATATGAGTGGAAGAGAGTAACCGTGCCGCTACAAAATGTAACCAAACTTGTAACTCCTTTTTCATGACACTCCGTTTGAATGAAACTGGTTCATCATGCGATGTCTTCCATTGGGCTCCTTCAACACACAATGTTGATATAATCTCATTGCAATCCTAATGATCGCCCAAATACTGCCCATATTCATCATTTTCAATATTTGGAGTTCTCAAAAATTTGTTGATAGCTTGGCTATGAAAAGGAACACGTTTACCACGAACAAATGCCACACCATCAACATGCTCAACCACATTCGCATAAAACTCTCGTACTACAGGAACCACTGTTGCATCAGGTTGGTGACAAAATTGGCACCAATATCTGTCATGAATCATGTCATTAATCTCCTTGTAAGGCAGAATGGGGATCTCTATTCCTCGTTCGGGAATGGGCCTTTGATTGATCAAGGATGTATGATAACGTGTAAAGGCTTCGACAGATATAAACTTTGATCTATCAAAAGATCCACTGGAACTTGGTTTGGATCGTTTTGGTGCCATTCCTACAAAAGAAAGTTAATTATCAAAACAAATCAGAGGAAAAATATGCAAGTAGTTTTGTATCAACAAGCATGAAAATATGAAAGATTTATAAGCATGAGCTTAATTAGTGCCTGTCCAATGTAACAAATCAAATTCAAGATTTCCATTGACAATCTTACTTCTTGAGATGCAGCCTAAAGTTCCTATGCTTCACAACGTTAAGATAGCCTTCTCATAATAATAGTTTTCACATTGCCACAATTCACAAAATAAAATAAAAAATTCTATGAAAATGTACTTATCCAAACTTACTAGATATGGCATGTGTTGCACCACAATTCCAAAATTTATTTCTACTTATTCAACCCAAACATAAAAAAAAAAAATTAATCAAACCCATCATGTACTCATATCAACAAAGATTGTATCAAGTCTATTGTTAGCAGCAAAAAATTCCATGGATCCATTAGATGAACAGAAATTAAGCACTAATCATTAAATTTTTTGCACTTTAAGCATTATACATGAGGAAGTATGAAAAGACCCATAAACAAGCAGGCACAATGAACTCATTTAAGGTGCAAAAATTAAGAAAAGTTAACACTAACCTCTATTCTACAATAAATAATTGCAATCCAAATGTTTGAAGGAGGGGAGGAGGAATGCTTACCTTGAGAATGCAAGAAGTGCAGAAAAAAAAAATGCTTGATAGAAAATGCAGGATTTTAAGTGAAAAAGATAAAAAAAATCGAATAGAAATATGTGTAGAAATTTTGAGTGCAAGAGAAAGAAAGATGCAGGAGAGTTGAAAGGAGTTGAGGAATGGGGGAGGATGTTTGGCAGTAAGAGCAGAGGAAAGTGAAAGAACAAAAAAAAAACAAAGGGTTTTTAAAGGTAAACATATTGTAGTAGAACTTATTATGCTAAAATTTGAGAATAACAAACTTTGTGATGCTCGTGTCAAAGGTAAACATAGGAGAGTTTCTTTTAAATTAAAAAAGAATGTGACCACAATTAGAGTATTGTAATTTCTTCACATAGATTCTTTTGGCCCAACTAAGACTACTAGCTTAGGTGGAAAGAACTATAGGTTAGTGATTGTTGATGATTACACTAGGTTTACATGGGTGTATTTTCTTGCACATAAAGATGAGGCTTTAAAAACATTTACATCATTTTGTAAGAGAGTTGAAAACGAAAAGGGGTCTGCTATTTCAAACATTAGAAGTGACCATGGCAAAAAATTTGAAAACTTAGGCTTTGATCAATTATGTGAAGAAAATGGTAATGGTCATAATTTTTCAACCTTAGGACCCCACAACAAAATGGTGTAGTAGAAAGGAAGAATAGAATTTTAGAAGAAATGATTAGGACTATGTTGTGTGAAAATAATTCACCTAGATATCTTTTGGTCGAAGCCATTAATACTTCATGTTGCATCATAAATAAGGTAATGGTTAGATCAATGCTAAAAAAGACACCATATGAGCTTTACAAAGGCAAGAAAACCAATATTGCATATTTTCATCCTTTGGTTGGAAATGTTATGTATTAAACAATGGAAAAGATAATTTAGAAAAATTTAATTCTAAAAGTGATGAAGGAATTTTTCTAGGATATTCTCTAAACTTTAAAACTTATAAAGTATATAATAAGATAACACTAGTGTTTGAGGAGTTAATACATGTGTTATTTGATGATTCTAACCTTCTTTCTAGAAATGAAGACTATGATGATGATATAGGTATCTTTCAAGAGCCAATTGATGACATTGATCTCAACAAAGATAGTGAAGAAATTAACACCAGAAGAATAACAACATATTGAACAAATCATTGAACAAAAAGAGCCAAACTACCTCATGGTGAGAAAAGAAGTTAATGAAAGTAAAATTATTAAGATTCCACTTAAGGAATAAGAACAAGAGCCAAACATGTTTGTGAGTATGTTGCCTTCATTTCTCAAATAGAGCCTAAGAAAATTGATGATGCCTTAAATGATAAACATTGGATTTTAGCAATGTAAGAGGAACTAAATCAATTTAAGAGAAATGAGGTATAGGAATTAGTACCTAGACCACATGATTATCCCATTGTAGGAACTAAATGGGTGTTTAAAATATGATGGATGAATATGAAAATATAACTAGAAATAAAGCTAGATTGGTGGCTAAGGGATATAGTCAAGAGAAAGGTATACACTATGATGAAACATATGCACACATAACTAGGTTAAAGGCTATTAAGATGTTGTTAGCATTTGCATGTTATGTGAACTTAAAATTGTTTCAAATGGATGTCAAAAGTGCTTTTTTAAATGGGAAAATTAATGAAGAAGTGTATGTGGAACAACCCCTTGAATTTGAAAGTCCAACCTTTCCAAACCATGTGTTTAAACTTAAAAAGGCTTTGTACGGTCTAAAACAAGCATTTGGGGCTTGGTATGAGACACTTTCAAAATTTTTAATAGAGAAACACTTTGATAGAGGTAAGGTGGATAAGACATTCTTTATTAAAACAAAGGGCATACATATCTTAGTAGTACAAGTATATGTTGATGATATAATGTTGGCGCTACTAATGAATCTCTTTTTCAAGAATTTGCAAGAGTAATGTATGGAGAATTTGAAATAAGTATAATGGATGAGCTAAATTACTTCTTGGGATTACAAATCAAACAAAAAGAAGATAATACATTTATCAATCAAGCCAAGTACACTAATGACATGCTTAAAAAATTTAAAATGGTGGGAACTAAATCCTACTCCACTCTAATGGCCACATCTACCAAGCTAGACATTGATGAGCAAGGTACACATATTGACCCTAAACTATATAGATCAATGGTAGGTTTTTTGGTTTATCTTACTACTAATAGACTTGACATAAGCTTTAGTGTAGGGTATGTGCTAGGTTTCAATCATCACCTAAGGAGTCTAACTTAAGTGCTGTCAAGAGGATATTTAGATACCTTCATGACACTCCTAACTTACGTTTATGGTACCCAAAGAACTCATTCTCTAACTTATACTCTAACTCCAATGTCAATTTTGGAGGATGTAAAATAGGTAGAAAGAGCACTTCCGGCATTTGTCAATTCTTAGGAAAAATGTCAATATCTTGGTTTTCTAAAAAGCAAAATAGGGTAGCCATAATTGAAGCCAAATATGTAACAATAGGTAGTTGTTGTGCTCAAATGCTTTAGATGAAACAACAATTAGAGGACTATGGGTTATCAATGGAAAAGATTCCCAATAAGCATGATAATACTAGTGCTATTAATCTCACCAAAGATCCCATTCATCACTCTAGAACAAAGCACATTGAAATAAGACATCACTTCATTGGAGATCATGTACAAAAAGAAAATGTTGTCTTAGAATATATAAGCACTCAAGATCAACTAGCTAATGTTTTTACTAAGCCTTTAGATATGGAGGCCTTTTACAAGATTAATGGAGAATTAGGTATTATGAATATGCCATGACTAGTTGATAAATCTATGTTTTAATGTTACATAGGTAGTAGTATTTTGTTTCATTGAATCTCTTATTGTTGATTGACTATTCTTGTTCATTTTATGTATATAACTATGATTGGTTTATGTTTACTCATGCATTTCATCATGTTTATATTTTTGCTTGTGTAATATGGATGATTAATTATGTATATGTCTATGTTTATGCTTGTTAACTCCATGAACTTGAAAAATGTACTGCCCGCATCATTTTGGTTATGTATAGTTATATATGTGGCATTCTTGAATTGAGTTCTTAGTTGAAAATATCTATATGTGCTTTGATTTGCAATGATTGTATATATTTCTTCACACTTTACTTGAATATCTAGAGAAGAAATATGTTATGATCCTTATATGTGCTAAATGAGTATATTTCCTTATGCTTTGCTTGAATATCTATTGATTGGAAATACATCTTCATTTAGTGATCTCATATCATGATGATTGCATATATTTCTTAATCTATTGATTGAATATTGAGTAAAAATATATGTCATTGTTTTGATTTGATGGTTAGAAATCATTATCGAACTTAATGCTTATTTATATTTGATGATTATCATTAACTATTCTCTCTTAAGTTGAAGTGCTTAAAGCTCACACTTCTTAACCTTTTTTGTATAACAAAAAGGGGAAAAAGGTTTATGAGCACATTTAAATGCTCTATATTAGCTGGATTTGCCTTAAAAACATTTTTGAACTTCATGCATATATTAAGAGGGAGAATTTTTCAAAGTTCATATTCATTTCTTATACCCTTTTCATTTACACTTAAATGTTTTCAACAAAGGCATAGAAACTAATTAAGTTAAAGGGAGGTTTCAAGAAATTTCAAATGAAATATGCTCATGTTTTTATCATATCAAAAAAGGGAGAGATTGTCAGCCTTAACTTATGTCATGTTTTGATTTGACAAAAATCACATGTTTTCTTGAATTTAATATCAAGCATTTGAAATTATCTCGAATACATTTTTAATCCCCTAAGTTTACATATTTGTTTGGAAAGCCACACATCTTTAAAAAACGCCTTATAAGCTTTCAAACAATGCATTTTCAACTAAGAAATCAAAAGCAAACATACCTTGAAATGTTTATTTGAACATAGGTACAAGGCAAAGAGGAAATAGTTGGAGAGAAGTTTCGAAAAGCTAAGGAAACCTCAAGACACAAGCCAAGAGTTGATCCTAGAGAAGCTTAAGTTGATCTAAAGGCTAGAAGAGTGGAAAACGTGAAGATTACACAACCATAGTCGACTACAAAGAAAGCATAATCGACCCTGACAAGTCAATAGCAAGAAAAAGTCAAGATTGCATAGCCATAGTTGACTATAGAAGAGGCATAATTGACCCTGACAAGTCAAATGCTAGAGGAAGTCAACTTTAAACAAACATAGTCGATTATAAAAGAGGCATAGTCGATTATAGAAAGTCAAATTTGAAAAAAAACACATTCTTTGGAAGTTGATTGACTAGAGGAAAATTATATTCGACTATGGAAGCCTTAATTGAGAAATTTGAATAACACAGCGACCCTAAGAGTGTTGTAATCGACTTTTAAGCTTTAGCAACAGTCAGATTTGATTAAAACTTGTGTCTAACAACTCCAAACCTTGCCTCAACTATAAATAGATGCATTTAAGCTATTTTAAAGTAGAGAATACCTGAACCAAAGCTTCAAGCCCTAAAAAACTACTCATAAACTCATATTCAATCTCTAGCATCTTTTTATTCTTCCACCAAGCTTTCATAGTTGAATCCTTGCTTCAATCCAGCTGAAATTTCTTCTCTCACTACACCCAAGTAAAAATATCTAGCATCGAACCTTTATGAGGCAAATCTTTGCTACTACTCCTTCGTACACACATATTGTAAAGGTTCTAGCTTAATCTTGAAAAGTTATCTTGTAAGGGTTATCATTTCCCATTTAAAAAGCAAGAATCCTTCGTGGATTGTGTGGGTTACCGCTTCATCTTGTGAAAAAGTAAGAATCCCTTTGTGGATTGTGTTGGGGTTATAGCTTGATCCCGTAAAAAGCCGTTGTAAGGGTTGTCACTTGATCTCGTGAAAAACAAAATCTCTTTGTGGATTGTGTGAGGGTTATCGCTTCCCATTAAAAAACAAGAATCCTTGATAGTGGATTGAACTTCTTTGGTTACTAAGGGAGTGAGTGTAGGTATCAAAAAAGCTGAACCACTATAAATCACTTGTGTTTCTCTTTAGTTTTCACATTATTATTTATTGCTTATACTGGCCTCAGGAAAATAGATTTATATTGATTTATTGTTTTTCTCTTAGGAAAATATTTTTGTTTGATCTTTCATAACTAGCATTTATTTCAAGAAAAATATTTTACCTTGACTCATTATTTTTATACGTAGTGATTTATTGTTGGAAATTTGTTTTTGATATTACAAAATATTTTTGGGTGAAAAAGATTTAATTTTTTATACTTACATTTTCAAAGAAAATTTTAATATATCAATTCACCCCCTCTTGATATATTGTTTATTGGGACTTCTACACTAACGGCCCATAAGTTTTAGGTAATGAAGTAGTGATACTTAATAATGTGACATGTGTACTCTTAAGAAAAAAGGAAAGGGTAAAGCACATGTACTTTAAGGTTAAGAGGATGTCCTCTTAACTATCTCCATATCTGAGCCATCAAGTTAAATTTTCTAAAATATCCCACTGTGAAAATAACTCGTGAACCCTGTTACTCGTTCTGAGTTACTTTCACTCTCCCATATGACACAGATGTTCCATATTTGTTCTCATTATACAAGACAACACTTAAAGAAATAGTAGTTAATCAAAATTGGACATCTATAAACGGTTAGCTCTTTTTTTCTCTGAAGTGAATGAATGGGTTAGCAAAACATATACTTTTCACTTTCAAATTCGGATAATTTAATACATCCACATTATATTTGTTCAACCAAAAAAAAAGAGAAATAAAAATACTTTAACAAGAGATCTTTTGCCATTTTCTTCTTCAGACGTTAGCAAAAATAAAATAAAAAAGAAGGCCATTGCCTAGATCTCATATTGTTTAATGACTATAATCATTTTTTTCATTCTTTTTGTATTTCTAGTGTGTCCATCATTGCACCGTACCATTGAGGAACCCTTTTTTTAAAGTTATATTATTATATTAAAATCAATAATTGGAATTAGTGGTGCAATCGATTTTTGTCCCCAAGGTTTGAGTTCGAGTAGCACTGATCTTCAAACAGTTAGATCTCTAAAAGTATACTATAACACTAATATGGTTGAGTATGTAATCACATAGCAAATATGCAACTAATGTAACGATTCTGGTTTAGCTTAATTGTTCTTACCATTTTCTTTAAGAGGATTAAAGTCTAACGATTATTTTCTCTTGACCTTCTTCTTATGTACTAAAAGAAAAAGAGTGCTTTTCATAAATAGGCCTTAGGCATAAGGCGTTTTTTAGAATGGTCTTCTTTATAATTTTAACTGTTTTTAGCCAAGAAAAAAATGGACAAAATTGTCCTTAATGAAATTGACCCATTGCTAGGCTCCGTGCCTCAACCCGAAACCTATTAACCGGTCAAGTATGTCCTTTATGTGGACCACAACTCTTCGGTTTTCATCGAGAGATAGTACATATCCTCAGAAGCAAGTCTGCAAAAGCATTCCTCGACAGTTCAACTTTTGAGCATTTTGGCAGTGGTAGGAGCCTTTTGGAGTGGTTATTATTCGCACAAAGGTAGTTCACATATTGAGCAGTGTGAGGAAGTTGACATTATGTTGAGAAAGGTATAATATTTTTTTATGAATTTATTTATTTTATTTTGAACCATGTGGAGGTTTTTGATAGAATGGTTATTGTTCGTGTTTAGGGTTAAGGTTTTTGAGCATAAACCTATACATGTTGCACATTCATATTGATATTTTTGTTGTTTGAAATTTTTGAATATAAACATGAAGGTGGTATTATTGGTGTTTAGGGGTGGAAAGGTGACCGGCCATGCGTGACTGGTTGATATGTATGTGTTAGGAATTCGGTTGAGGGTTTAGATGCTGGGTGAGTGAGGGCGTGCTTAGGTGGTTGGCACCTTTTGCTTGAGTGGATTTTGGCATGGGGTCACATTGGGGTTGCGTGATTGAAAAAGAGTTCAACTTAGCGTGACTGATTGATAGATCATTGCGTGATTAGTTTCTATGTTATTGCGTGAATATTGTTCAGGCATGGCATCAGTTAGTGTGTGCGTGACTCGATTAGTTGTTCTTAGAATTGCGTGACTTGTTTATAAATCATTGCGTGATTTAATGTTAGTAATTGCGTGACTAATTGATTAGGTATTGCGTGACTATTGTTGTAGGAAATTGCACGAGTGTCATAACTGCATGAAATTTATTTGCATGGGTTCATTCTGTATTATTTTGGGTCAACTGTAATGCTTTAATGTGTATATGTTGATTTACTTAATAATCCATGCTCCACACTTGGATTAATTATTCTGTTTCAGGGATGTCTAAAAACAATAAAAAATATTGTTAGGGTTATTTTTTGAGTGAGCTTATGAGGAGGGTCATTTTTCAGAAATTTTGCTAGTTTTTTTGTTAATCTACAATGATGGTATTGACATGACTAAAATGGGAATGTTATCTGTTTTATGTTGCAGATGGCCAGCACATTAACAGAGCAGGAAAATGTGGAGTTCTTGCTTTGTGTGCCAAGGCATCGGTAGGGGTTCAATGCGGGCATTAACATCCGCTGTAAGTGATCGCATCTGCACGTG
This sequence comes from Theobroma cacao, assembly GCF_053813885.1. Lineage (NCBI taxonomy): Eukaryota > Viridiplantae > Streptophyta > Magnoliopsida > Malvales > Malvaceae > Theobroma > Theobroma cacao. The sequence continues at coordinate 29,084,958 of NC_142643.1, forward strand.
ATACGTGAGATGCTGTGTCAAGTGAACGAGTTGGAAAACTTTAAGAGAACATGCTTCGGGCACATGATGGATGTCGAAGCAGACAAGGGTTTATTCTGCTCCAGTCTAGTGCACAATCTAATGCTGTGCAGAATCAACAAACCTGACGCCACCGAGGCAGAGTTATGGTTCACAATAAGGAAAACGAAGGCTCGCTTTTCTAAGAGGGAGTTCTATCTGGTCACAAGATTGAAGTTTGGTCCCTTATTGGCCCTCATTGTCAATCGGTACAAGGCCCTTCTTGGAGGAATTCACCTAAGATATTGGGGACTAGGGAAGGAGGTGAAGATCCAACAGGTTTTAGATACGTTGAAGGGAGGGTAGTTTCAGTAGGAGGGAGACACGAGCAAGATGGCCCTCATCTTGATCGCGACAAATGTTTTATTTGGTCAAGACTATAGACGATCTGTGGTTCCATGGTTATTGTCACTGGTCGAGAACATCGATGAGTGGGGCACATATGTGTGGAGTCTGATTGTGGATTACCTACTAAGGGGTTTTGAACCTCCTGTTATGGGTAAAGTAGAGAAGAAACGTTACAACCTCTACAGATTCATATGGGCGTTTCAGGTAGTTTGCCATAGTCTAATGTTTATCATTATCATTATTCTTTTCGCATAAGAATTTATGAGGTGAGTAAAAATGTTACACAATTGACTTGCAGTTTTGGGCATTGGAAGCAATACCTAAAATCAGAAGCTTGTTCGGAAGGCAGCGACAGTCCGGACAGGTTTGGCCAAGAATGCTTAAATGGTAATGTGACGAGACGCCTTCAGGCTTCCACGCCAATATTACAAGTTTGAAGAAAGAGGGCAAGGTGAGTAAAGAAACCATATTTTTTTTTATTTTATTAATTTTCATTTTGATTGTCATAAGGTAGCAAGGGTTATACCTAATGGCAATGTATGTTTTGGTGCAGTTGTGGGTAGTGAGGGCGTTGGAGCCAACGACAGAAGAGATGTTGATCGCATATTGGGCAGACATTAAGGTCAATATCTTTGAGGGGCAGCAATAGATTCCATTGTGGAAGTTAGAGGGTCGGCCAAAATTTGATCCCTTGCAAAGGAGGAAAATAATGAACCGTAAAGGGAAAAGTCCAGTACGACGAGCAGTTAAGTGGAGACGCACCATGGACGAGGAGGTCCATTCTGAGCGAGGTGCTGCTGAGGCACCTCATTCTCTTGCTACAGCTCTTCATGGTGCATCTCTTGCTGCTCATCATGCTACTACTCCTGCTGTTGCTCTTCCTACTTCTGCTGCTGCCCTACCTCCTGCTTTGGGTGTTGCCCCTCATGCTGAGCCGTGCAATCGGGCGTTGCGTCTGCAAATGACTACGAGCATTAAGGGAGAGCTGCAAAAGATGCGGACACAATGGAAGAAAAACCTCCAGTCCTTGCAGACGAATATGCAGATGCAGATGCAGTTAATGTAGTTGGAGATCCAACAATCAATGCAGTTGGAGATCCAGCGGGCGATGCAGATGCAAATGCAGTTGGAGATCCAGTGGGCGATGCAGATGCAAATGCAGACACTACATGAGCATATCCAACGCTCGTTGCAAAGGCAGGAGGATCGGATTATCGGTCGACTGATTAACCGTTTTGAGATATGAGGTTTTATGTTATTCATCGCGTGAGTTATGACATGTACGATGTATATACTATTCTAATGTGTTTGATTTTTTTTGATTGTTTAGATTCGAATCTCACCTCTCGGTAGCCCGATTGAACATGATCCTATGCCTATCCCATCTCCGATAGAGGCAGCCTAGCATTTTCAGCCCACACCTTCTCTTGAGGCTCCATGTCAAGCCCAACTCTACAATATGTTTATTATGCCATTCCTACATAAGAATGCATGTTTGCTTACTTGGGTACCTCAAAAATCGTTAAAAGACGACAATGTACCAAATGGTACAATTAAGTTGAATTAATCCTCAAACTAGTCCAAATAGAGATTTTAAGATGAAATTGAGAATTTTAAAACCCCAGAATGACTTAAAATGGTGATTCAGAGTTCGAGGACCGATTTGGAGTCAAATTGAAATTTTTATGACTTAGGGGCAAAATGGTCATTTTGCCACCCGAGGTTAAAATTGGAATGTTGGAAGAAGTTTTTGATCAAGACTGACTATTTAGAATATAATTAGAGTTTGAGAAGTGAAAAATTTTAATTTCGGCATTTTTCTGAGCGTAAGGGCAAAATAGTCATTTTACCACCTCAGGGGTAAAATTGTAATTTTACACCACCCAACACTTGTCTAGCACATGGATTTTGCCCAATATTATCATGGATAATTGAGAAAATTTAAGTGGTGGAGAGAGATTGCTTAATGGGTAAGTATGACACATGGACCAATGGAATGGTGACATGTGTCAAATTTTCATCCATTTAATATTTGGCTTAAAAATCAGCACAAAATCAGCCCATTTCTCTTCATATGGCCGGCCAAAGCAAGAACAAAGGAAGAAAAGAAAGAACAAGAACCCTAAGGTGAAAATTCAAGAGAAAATTGGTGGATTTCAAGTAATCAAGCAATCAAAGGTAAAATTTCTTGATTTGACTTGTGATCTACCTTTCCCATGCACTCTTTTGCATTTTTCATGGTTGAATCACATGATTTCATGATGGGTATCTTGCTGGCTGAACACTTAGAGAGAGGTTTTGATGCTTGATTTGGTTAGATTTTAAGATATTTTAGTGTTTTTAGTTAGTTAGTGATGTGTAGCATGAAAAACCAACAAGAAAAATTCATTTTCTCCCATCACCGATCATTGGCTGAATTCTCCATGTGGAATATTGATGATGATTTTGATTTTATTTCAAGTGATTTGGTTAGAAATTAGTGATTTATGGTGTGAGAATCAAGTAGGAAAAATCATAGTATTGATGCACCTACCATGGCTGAATTTTCCAAGAGAAAATGTGAGGATGATTTTGCCATATTTCAAGTTATTTAATTTGTGTTTGATGATTTGGAGAATTGGAAGAAAAATGGAATTAAATGGAGTTAAATTGGACATATTGGCCAATTAATCGAGTGATAGATCGAATTAGGCTAATACCGTTTTATTTAGGTACACAATTGAATTTGTGTAAAGCACCGTGCTTAGACGATAATCTGAACAATTTGCATCCATTTCATACATTAGTATAAAGCTTGAATTGGTTTTATAACAATTTAGCACAAATGTAGTAAATGGCTTATTGTGCATTATGTCTAGGTGGTGAGTATTCTAGCAAAAGTAAAGAGATAGTACCCGAGGATCAAGAATCTGAGTACTCGAAATTCAACTCTCGAAATAGTGAGTAACCTTACTATCGTCTTAATTATCTAAAGTGATTTTTATCTGATTTTGTGATTTGATAGAAAAATGAGTTTAAATGGTAAATCTTTATGTTTTATAAACAAAATGTGTTTAAATGAAATGATTTTATAAATTGTCTTGAAATTGAATGATGGCTTTGAAAATAGAGTAATTGGAGACCATTTGATGTATTGTGAATTTACGGTTCTAATTGATTGGCTTATGGCAATATTGGCATGAATGGCTGAATTGGTATTTGTGTTGAAAATGTATAAACTGTTGTTTGCCTTGAGAGGCTGTAAAATAAAATAATTGTCGTGTCATGCTGTTGAATTTTATTGAATTGGTGGGTTATAATTGGTCGCTGTAGTGGACGGGTTCTGTGGACCAGCCTATTAGAGGGGCACGGTAACCCTATTATGTTCATACCTCAGTATGAGAGGCGCGGTTGGATAACTCTTGAGGTTAAAACTTTAGAGTTCACTTCACGCCAAACCACCGCTTGAGGGTGAACTCAGCCAACGCCAAGGAACGACTATATTTTCAAAATAAAAACATGATTTATGCGTACATAACTTTTTATCACGCTTGGCGGACTTGGTTGGGATAGCCCTCGGCCAAGGTATCCCTAATAACTGAGTATGAGAATGATTTTGGCATGAGCCAAAGTTTTAAGAAATTCATAAGCCATGTTGAATACTCGATTTATATGAATTAATTTTATTTGGTTGAAATGAGTTGAAAGGTGATTAATTACAATATGATAATCTATTTTAATCTGTCTCAATTTACTCAACTTTAGATATTTTAGATGGTATTTGTTTACTCACTGGGATTATATAATCTCACCACCCTCATTTCCACCCATTTAAGGCTCAAGATAGTTAGTAGATAGCTCACTTTCTTGAGGGCTACAGTTGGACTTGCATCCTTAAAAAAAAACTGTAGGTTTACCGCTTTTGATACTTTTGGTTGGTCGTGGGCCCACGTGTCATTGTAAATTAAATTTTATACTTTGGTTATCTATATTACAGTATGTATAAATTTATTTAGCTTTTACGCAACAAAAATTATTTACCGGTAACTCTATAAACATTGCTTTATAAGAAAATAGAATATTTTTATTATATTCAAATAGTTATAATTTTACTTTAAATGAATGTTTTAGATATCTAAACTTATTTTTGATTATGAAATATGTGTTTTCCACTTGCATACTACATTTTTAGCTAGTTTTGAAATTTTTAGGAAAAATGACCAAAATACCCCTGTGAGAAAAAAATTATTTTTCTATTGTTTTGAGTTGGAAATAGTTTATAATCTCTCAAAACATGATATTTAACAACTGTCGCTCACAGGGGAGGTGATAAAAACTGATATAAAAGCCTTGTGAGGTTTTAGTCGGCATTTCGGGTGATGAATGTCTATCAGGACATTGCGACGGTTGTCACGGGCTCGAGGGGAGTACTGGGTCATGACACTCCACCTCCTCCGTTTGAGGTCGAAGAGGTACCTCATTCTGAAAGTAGTGAAACTACAACTTTCACATGTCCTGCTCTTGTCCCAACTCTAACAGAGGCCCCTCGCATGGTGAGATCAGACCTTCTGCTGAGGCTCCACCTTGACCTGAGCCCGAAGATGCACGTGTGATCTTGGCCAATAAATACCTTCGAAGCCTATATGTTAACCCGCTATTAGTCCAGCGCAAAGTGAAAGACGATTTGAAGGACAAATATGAGTCCTTTTTGAAAAACGATGAAGCGAGGTAAAATGAAAACAATAGACCATATTAGGGTTAACTGTTCTAGGATATTTATTAAATAGTCCGTAATACTATAATTTTACTATAACTTTATTTTAAATTTGCAGGTTTAACATTCTAGGCATCGAAGGGCAAGAGGGCCCTGATTTTTTTTGACGATTGGAGATGCCGACAGAGTTGATGGACACCCAACAGATTGATGCATGCATCAGTGTGTTGTGTGAGCGAGCGTGCGAGCACCATCCACAACACTACAAGCAAAAAATATTGATCGTTGACACCACATTTTATGGAAGTATATTATATTTTATTGAGTTGTAATTATTCAAATGTATGGGGTTTAGGGTTACTTAATTGCATCTAACTATTGTGCATAACGTAATTGACAACTTATTTTGCTCTAACTGAGTGAAGAAATGTGGCCTTCACCCACCGAGAAGACATTCAAGCCGAGTGAGGTGGTTTTGCCAGATGAGCTGTTTGAGTATGCTAGCGGTGGGAGACCTCCGTGGGGTTTGCCATGGCATGAGGTTGATGCAATTCTCGTACCATGCATTTTTTACGGCCACTGGGTGGTAGTGCACGTTAACTTGGTGAAATGGACTATGATGTTAGTGGACTCATCGTACGGTCGAAAAGATGCACTGAATTTCAGCTTGTGTGATAAGCAGATGAGTCCACTAACATCATTGTTTCCCATTATATGCCACTAGGCGGGGTACTTTTTCAGGTCGCACCATCAAAAGGGACCTTTGACGCGGATGAAATATAGGTTAAATGAGAAGATCCCGATACAGTAAGATTCAAACAGTTGCGAGGAAAACGCCATAGAGGGCATTCGAACAAAGTTTGCCCTTGAGATTTTTGCCAATAGCTCAAGTTGTTAAATTTTTAAATTTGTTTATTCTTATTCATTCTGTAATTAACATTAACATTATTCTATATCATTTCCATATTATTCTTTGTTGTATCATTTACATATTATTCTTTGTATTCATTCATGTGATAAGCATACTGGTCCAATAAGAACAACATTGTTTTTTTCTTATTCATATCGTAAAGTCTGTTAGTATTTTACACAATTTATATGACAACGTTCATTTGATTGCATATGCCAACCCCCTTTCGCGTTTTTACTTTATAGCCTATATGACATGTTGAATTGCATTGCGTGACATAAGGTGGTAAGCAGTTGCTATTGAATTGTGTTAATGGTGTGGATGGAATTGCGTCACCAGTTGATATTGATTCGCGAGAGTATTTGTTATGGAGTCACGCGAGTACTAAAATTTAAATCATGTTAGTTGTTAATGTGGAATCTCGTCACTAATCCACTTGGAGTCGTGTGAGTAGTAAATATGGGTCGCGTGAACCGTTAAGATTTAGAATCATGTGAGTATTTGATATTGACTCCCATTGGTAGTTAATATGGAGTGACGTTACTAGTTAATATGGAAACGTGTGACATGACTTTTTTTGGAATCGCGTCACTAGTTTATATTGACTCGCGTGAGTAATATGTGGAGTGGCTCACTAGTTGTTATCGATTGGCATGAGTATGTATTATAAAATCGTGTGAGTAGACAAAGGGAGTCGCATGACTGGATATTATGGAATTGCGTTACCATTTGATATGGAGTCGCGTGAGTTGTATATATGGAGTGGCGTTACTAATTATTATTGTATCGCATGACTAGTTGCGCTTGCATCTCATGACTCACCTATTCTGTGTCTTGTTCTTCGAATAAGGGTAAGCCAATTATCATCAACAATATCAAACCATAACTCAACCCCAAGCATCATCATAAAAAAATATCGAGTTGAACACCCTAAACCCTCAACCGGATGAAAGTTAAAGCACATGTTATGAACGAAACGGTTGGAAGCTATCTTATGCCCTTTATGTTTTTTGATTACAACGGTTGACATTAAGAACAACTATTACTATTATTATACATAATTTTCTGGGCAAAAATATGAAGCAGGATGCCAAAATCAATCACGAAAATATTATTAAATTAAATATTTCATGCTTTATTTAATCGTTTACAAAGAAAAACAAATTATGAAGGAGTACAATGAATTTGATGATCCAACAAATGGGCTAAGTACTCTAACTGGAATTTTATGATTGAACTATGCAATGGCATTTTTTTACATAAGGGGAACTGTAGTGAACTATACAATTATCAAATTATTTCCAACACTTTCTCCTCACTTCCAACAGCTTCTTCTTCATCTTCTTCCCATCTTTCTGTTTCAATAAACGTTTAGTTGTTCTGGACCTGCTTGAGTATCGATAGGTTATGAATATATCAATAGCTGCTCTGAAAGTGGATGGAACTTGTATGAAAGAGCAAACTGAACTGTTTGGTTGGGGAATGAAAAGTACGATACGCAAGCTGTCCATACGGAAGAGAAAACCTTCAAGTCCCATGTTCAGTTGTTTTAGACCTCCATTGTTCCCCAACTAGTTCCACCGGCCCCATCATTGGACTTGAAGGTTTTCTCTTCCATATGGACATCTTGTGTATCTTACTTTTCATTCCTCAATCAGACCGTTCAGTTTGCTTTTGCATACAAGTTCCATCCACTTTCAAAGAGACATATTGTGTTTTAGATTTACTTTTCTGCTAGAATATGTGCAACTAGTCTTTTAAACTCAAAGGCACCTCTTCCTCTTCGGAGGCTGCCCATTTCCCCTTCTCGACTCTTGGATCTCTGGAGGTCATTTTTCTATTATCTGAGATTGATTAAGATAATTGAATTTGATTCAAATGGTTAATGGTTCCCTTTATTTATAGGCATGAATGCTGACTCTTTGTTTTCTGTAACCATATCACTGCAATGAAGGGGGGCTGAATTAGTTATTAAGTACTTGTTCAGCATGCCCTTTCATCTTATCTACCTCTTAAAAGAAAAAGCCAGGCCAAACATCAATCGTTTGCATATGCTAACCCACATTTGCTTCTTTACTTTATAGCCTATAAGACATGTTGAATTGCATTACGTGACATAGGGTTGTAAGAAGTTGCTATTGAATGGCGTGAATGGTGTGGATGGAATCGCGTCACTAGTTGATATTGATTCGTGGGAGTATTTGTTATGGAGTCAAGCGAGTACTAAATTCTGAATCACATCAGTTGTTAATATGGAATCGCGTTACTAATCCACTTGGAATTGTGTAAGTAGTAAATATGGATCGCGTGAACTGTTAAGATTGGGAATCGCGTGAGTATTAGATATTGACTCCCGTTAGTAGTAAATATGGATCGTGTGAACCGTTAAGATTTAGAATCGCGTGAATATTAGATATTGACTCTCGTTAGTAGTAACTATGGAGTGGCGTTACTAGTTAATATGAAAGCGCGTGACATGACTTTTTTGTAGAATGGAGTGAGTGTTTATTCTAAAATCGCGTGAGTAGAAAATGGAATCACATGACTGGGTATTATGGAATTACGTTACTAGTTGATATGGAGTCGCTCTTGTAGTATAAATGGAGTGGCGACGCGAATTCTTATTGAATCGCGTGAGTAGATGATATGGATTGCATCACTTGTTGATCTTGCATCGCGTGACTCTCCTATTTTGTGTCATGTTCTTCGAATAAGGGTAAGCCAATTACCATGGACAATATCAAACCATAACTCAACCCCAAGCACCATCATAACAAAATATCGAGTTAAAGAAAACAAAATACCACAAGTGAATTATGAAATACAAACTACAGTTTCCATAATCTAGTTAACCCACAACTCTCAATATGAATGTTCATCTCGTATGTTTGACTCAGCCAGAACCAACGACAACTGACTTCCTTTTTCTCTAAGGTTAATGTCGGAGAAACTCATCTGAAGACAGTCAATTCTGTCATGCTTTTGCTGCCCGAACAGCTGTATATGTTCTTTGCATTAGAAGATTCTCACCATTCTATATCCTCAATTCCAATGCCTACATTGTAGTAGTTTGATTACTGAGCTTCTTATCAATCCTTAAAAGCATATTATACATCACATCATTGGAAACAGGAATTCTAGACGGTTGTTTGGATGGAGTGTCATGGGCAGGATGAACTGGACTGCCTTTGACAAAGTTCGATGGCTCATTAAGACTCAAGTCATATCCCCTTTTCACGAGCCATCGAAACGAGAGATTACGAGGCCTGCGACTGGTCTAATAAGCTAGATACCTATTACTCCATATCCCTTTTTTCTTACCTAGAGCCGATATGATGTTCCTGTATGAAAGGGTCGTCTCTTCCCGCATGGCAACTTCTCTCATTCTCGTGATCATATATTCTGCAATATTCACGCCAAACTTGCTTCCAATTGTTTCCATCATCCACAGATCCTCAATGCTAATATGTCTTAAATGACTAATCCTTCCCTGTAATGTGGACCCCAGAAAATTATGTACTAGCCTATCTGGTGCAGAATTCAAACGACAAGCAGAACATGACTCTGTGGTGTATGGTTCTCTTTTACTTGTCACTTGGGCCCACATGTGGGACGGGTCATATGATGGTGGAGGTCTGTATTGTCCGTGTCTATTCTCTATTTTCAGGAACTTCCCAATATCAAAGGGAGTCACTGTAAACTCTATTCCTCCCAAAAACACGTTCAAAACATCTGGGTCAAAATCTCTAGGATTTTCAAATTCATTTTCACTCTGGCGAATGTTGGAGTAAAATTCCCTAACAAGAGTCAGGCTATAATCAAAATATGGAAAGGTACTTAGACCCTTAAGGTTACCCATGTCGAAAAACGAAGATATGTCACCCTCAAGGTATATGTTTTCCTTTAAGCTTTCCCAATCTACCACTTTCCTGCACGATATCATGGCATTCTCTAGTACCCAATACCTACCACCATGTGATATGTCCCTAAATCGTAAGGGAGAGCACAGATCATTACCTGGTTCAATTGAAAAACCAATTGATGCGGCAAGCAGTTGAAGAGCTAATTTTCATTTCTTCCATCATCGTAGGTGAGAGTATTCATCATCACCCATACTTTGGTCGCCATTGTCATGGACATTGGGTCTGCTCGAAGATGCGGCCATTGCTTAAGATAGTGCAGGACGGTTCAGCTTTGGTGGCTCAACTTCATTTACCCTTAAACTAAGTTTGGAACGGTTGGAATATGAAACTGCAGCTATCGATAGATATTGGGAAGACTGGAATATGAAAAAAACTATTAGAAGCTATCTTATGCCTTTTTTGTTTTTTTATTACAACGGTCGACATAAAGGGTGTTTTTTGTATAAGGGATGTGATGTCATTAATAGCAATGACATTGCAGTCAATGGATGTAATGTGATTGCATTCCAAAACCAATGCAATCACATTACATTGCATTCTTTCATGTCTTTAAGGACATTTTTACCCATCACCTTTTAAAAAAATTACTCACAATTCGAAGCAAAGCATCGTTTTTAGGGCTGAGGGTCTGCTGCTTCTTTTCCATTTTGCTAAAGTCGCTCCTCCTTCTTCTAGCTCTGCTTCTTCATCATCTGAAATTGTGGGTTGAAATCTCCCATTCTTCTATTTCTTTCTTCTTTTTTTTTTTTTATCTTTTTATTGTATTCTTTAATATGACTTTTTTTTTTATTAATTTGGGTTTTCTTCATATTTATATTTTAGGGTTTACCACTGAAATAATTTGGCCCTTGATCGGCAAGCGAGGTTGGATTTTTGGGCTAATCTTCAACATGAGGCACATGTAATTGTGATGAAATAAAATGCTGTGCATTTTTTTTTTGTAATTTTTGGTGTTACAATTTTTGGTTTTTATTCCCTCAACATAGTATGGGCTATCAAATAGTTTTCAAGTTCTATCCAATTAGAACTACTATCCAATTAGAAATGCCGAAAGTAGTAGAACTTGTACCTAGAATTGCCAAATCCATGATGTCGTCAAGACATGGCCATTTTCTTTGTGCTTGGTTTTTGATAAGGCATTGCGTGACTTACCTTGGACATTGCGTGACGTACTTTGGACATTGCGTGACTAGTTTTTAATAATTCATTGCGTGACTAGTTTCTGTTAAGGCATTGCGTGAGTAGTTGGTAGGCATTGCATGACTTTGGGCATTGCATGACTAGTTGTTGTTAATGCATTGCGTGATTTTTTTTAATTCCATGTAACTTTTTGAGATCTATGCGTTAACAGACAGTTGAAGGCGGTCTGCTGCTGTTTTGACCCAAAAAACCTCATTTTAACCCTGAATTTGAATTTGTACTCTTTTCATGGCTTTTTTTTTAAGATTTGACCTCCCATTTTTTTTTTTGTTTAGGGTAAATTTGGTCTTGATAGTAGGAAACCATTATAATTTTTTTTTTTAAGATTTTAGAGTGCAAGAAAAAAGTCCTGCTTAGTCATGCTTGCATTATTGGTCTCGGGTTTGAGTCCTACTTCTTGCAGTGTAATCTTTTTTTTTTTTTTGCCATTGATTGCTACCATTAAATCGGTCTCTAGTGTCAATTGAACTTACATTAAAATTTTTGAACATATTCCCTGTATATAAAAAATGGATCCTTCTATATGCTATTTTTAAATTGAATATTTGTAAGGTGGACATGATAAGTTAACTTTGTGCTTACTATATGTTGTTTTTCTATAATGTTTATATTTCATGATCTTAATTATTTTTTTATATTGTTCGTTCACACAATGGAAGGGTTTTCTCAAGAGCAAACTGCAACGATCGTGTTTACTATTGTATTAGCCATTAAGCTGTTCCACATGATACTTTTAGCTAATACTTTGGTTCAAGGATGTTATCAAATTTTAATGTATATTAGAAAACGTAAAAGATCCAAAACTAGTACGTATATGACACATATTATTAGGCAATTGAATTTTAGGAGAATGGTGTTTGATTCTGATTTAACATGCATTGAAAAAATTAGAATGGATAGAGCTGCATTTTATAAACTATGTAATATGCTTCAATGCATTGGTAGGCTTACACCAACAAAAAACATGAATGTTGAGGAAATGGTGGCTATCTTTCTGTACATAATTTCTCATCATGCAAAGTATAGGATCATCAAGAGAGAATTTGTTAGAAGTGGTCAGACAGTGAGTAGGCATTTTGTTTTAGTTTTGAATTCTGTTTTAAGATTACAATCAATACTACTAAAGAAGCCAAAGCCTATACTCGAGAATTCAATTGACTTCAGATGGAAATGGTTTAAGGTAAACTAAAATTTCTTAATCATTTATAGCTTGAGTATAAGAACCTATTAAAAATGCAAATAGAGGATAATTCTTGTAATTATTATATTGGAAATAATAGAATTGTTTAGGTGCTTTAGATGGAACTTTCATTAAAGTCAATGCCCTGGAAATTGATAAGCCTAAATACAGAACAAGGAAGAATGAAATTGCTACAAATGTGTTAGGGGTATGTTCACAGGATATGCAATTCATATATATCTTACCTGGAGGGAGGGTTCTGCTTCAGACTCTAAGGTTCTTCGAGATGCAATATCTAGAAGAAATGGATTGAAAGTCCCAAAAGGTATGAGGAAAATATACATTAAATTATTAACTATTTTAGCTCGACATTGTTTAGAGTGATGTACTACAAATAAATTTTTTATCATAGGTTTTTTCTACTTATGTAATGCTGGGTATACAAATGGAGAGGGATTTTTAAGTCCATATAGAGGTCAGCGTTATCAGTTGAATGAATGGAGACAAAATCGCACTCCTCATTCAAAAGAAGAACTGTTTAATTACAAACACTCTAGTGCTAGGACTGTTATTGAGAGATGTTTTGGATTCCTTAAGATGAGATGGGCAATACTTAGAGAGAAGTCTTGGTACCCGGTGAAAACAAAATGTAGAATTATCTCTGCTTGTGCATTGTTACACAATCACATTAGGAGAGAAATGACACATGATCCACTTGAGGATGAAATGGATGAAGAGTATGTGGAATCAAAAACGATGGAAAATGCAGATACGATCCAATGCATTGAGACATCAAATGCATGGACTACTTGGAGAAATAACTTGGCACAAGAAATGTGGAATGATTGGACAGCTTCTAGAAATGAAACTTAATTTTTTATTTTGTTCAACAAATTGTATGCTTTATTTGTAATAACTCAAATTTATGTTGATTGAGACATATTTGTATTTGTTCATAATTAGATAAGTTATGTTTCTTCTTTAATTTTTAATTAACTATTGTATACTATATATTTTTTATTATGCCGTTTCTATATTATGTTTTATACTTGTAGATGAAAGTTGCATCATCTCAAGAACAACTATTAGTATGAGCAAAACATCATTTCTGGGCAAAAATATGAAGCAGGATGCCTAATTAATCACGCAAATATTATTGAATGAAATATTTTGTGCTTTATTCAATGGTTTATAATGAAATTCAAATTATTAAGGAGTACAATGAATTTGATGATCCAACAAATGGGCTATGTACTATAATTGGAATTTGATGATCTAACTATGCAATGGCATTTTCGTAAATAATGAGAACTGTAGTCAACTATAGAAAAAATATCTAATTTTTTTCAGCACTTTCTCCTCACTTCCAGCTGCTTCTTTTTCTTCTTCCCATCTTCTTCCTCAATAAACGTTTTCCATATTGCATGGAAGCCATCCCTTGAAACATCCATAACTTTCTCAAAGTAACTTCAATTCTCATGCTTTGGTACACTTTTTCAAACCTCCATAACTAGCATAAGGTCTTTCTCACAAATATGGACATCTTGTGTATCTTACTTTTCATTTAAACTCTGTCAAACTCAAGTTAAAATAGTATTATTTAATGCAAATATCAATGGCAACTTCGAAACACTCCTTTAACAACTGACGTATGAAGGGCCACTATTTTCATGTATGACACAGATAACGTTATCAGAGTTTGTAGTCCGCATTGGACAGCGATTTCGACTGTGCCCGGGTTGTCTGCAAATTGCACATGCCTTGGGTCGATGTCGTCTAGCTGTTGGCTGAGTGGATGATGTTTTCCCGTTTGTCAGTAGAGATGCAAACGGAGTCCGACAATTTTGTCTATTATGACCATAGCTCTTGAATTGTGAACATCTACGTTGTCCGCTACCTTCCCCAACTGAAGGAATCCTTTTCCTTTTAGGTATTCTCGCTTGAGCTCACCAACTGGGTGGCAAAACGACAATTTGTTGCACGTCATCGGGGATGTCCCACTCACTGGGATGCCCAATCGGGCGAATGAGAACCCCATATACCCAAGACCGAGTCTTGTAATAGTTCGAGCAAAATTCAATGGCTGCACGTTTGCACTTATTGCGAAGGCAATGAAATCACAGATGGCGAACAATGTAAAAATTCAATTCACCATGCACAATATAACAAAACATGATTGCTCATACCTTATTGCGGCCATGGCATGCGTGTAGGGGAGTAGATCGGACTAGAACTCACCGTATGAACACTCCTTGGTGGAGAGGTTCACGACTCTGTCCTTACTCCTGCCTATAACTTGAAACTCCACCCAATTGATTGCTTGTACGGAAAAGTGACATGTTTCATTGAACTGTCTGTTCAACAAATCGGTAGCCCAAGGGCTGAAGGGTGTGGTCAAATTCAATGCCTCATTGTGCCAGTCATGGAACCAATGTTGAAACATGCATCTGATGCACTCGATCAAGACCGTTATTGGGATTTTTCTTGCATGCCTCAGGCAGGAGTTAATACACTCCGTAGTGTTGGATGTCATTAGCTTGTACCGCCTTACTGGTGACCGTATACGTGCCCATCTCTCAAGGCCTAATCTCATAAGGCTGTCATAAGCAGGTTTGCAAAGCTGTTTCAGCTGATTCATATGTTTGTCAAAATCGGTGACCCTATAGCAGTTGGCGGCCATGGTGAAAACCGCTGCAACATCTTCACGCTTGAACCTGTTTTTAACATTTTCTCCTAAGTGGTAATTGCATAGACCATGATGAGTGTCCTTGTACACTTTCTCAACTGCATTCTTAATGCCACGATGCTGATTAGAAATGAACATTGCATTTTCAAGATAACTAATTGCACGACGCAATTGGTTAAGAAACCATGACCAAGACTTCGTCTTCAACATGGCCAATGCCAAATGCAAGTCGATATATCTGCTCATTCGCATCTTTGCATACCGCTACAAACAGAATACCCTTGAATATGCCTTTCAGATGTGTGGCATCAATAACGACTACAGGCCGCATTACAGCACTGAACCCCTGAATACAAGACCCGAACCCCCAGAAATAATATTTGAATCGTTATTCCCCATTAGTAGTGACACACGTCACAGTACCAGGATTTTCACGTTCCAACATATGGAAATACGAGGGGAGGAGTTGGAATGACTCTTCCGACAGACCGAACACAAGACTCTCCGCGCACTCTTTAGCTTGCCAAGCCTTACCATTTAGGTATCGCAATCCCCACTTGCGGTTCATCTCTTCCATTATTTTCTTTGGTCTCAATGGGGTTACACAATTTCTTTGCACCCTGCTGGATATAAGCTCACCAATTACCCTCGTGCTCGTAATTCGATACCCACATTACAAACCATCAACAGTACACATGTGTACCTTATGAATGTCCAAACATGCCAATATTCTTCCTCAGGCAACTTCGTTGCACGCAAAGCAAACTTCCATGCCTTATCCTTACAACCAACCTCAAAACGAGTGTGACATGACTTTTTAACTCTAAACTCAAAATGCTCTTTTAGTGCCAACATGCTCAGAGCTAGTTTCAATTCAGCCTTTGATAAAAACACTTTTCCACGATATAAGTGGTAGTCCATTGATATGGATTCCTCACTCCCAACTATTTGGAAGGATATCATATCTAGCCCGAGAATAATCCATTGATGAGATACCCCTGTATTTACCCTCTCTTGATCATTGTCATCAGGTGAACGAATGTCATTCTCAAGTGCGATGGTGTTCTCGTAAATAGGTTCCACACCCTCAACATCTTCTAATTCGACAGTTCTGCAATGGTCGTCCAACTCAACCTCTTCTAACACAACAGTTGTGGTATGACCCCTACCACCATCTGCATGATTGCAATCAGGAATGTCGGTCTGCTCAACCCTGTCGTCTTTTGAATAGTCTTCATGTCCGCCAACGTAATCATCTTCGCAGTCATAATGCAACTCATGGTTCCGATCTGCCATGTCGTCCTCTTCAACATCATTTTCAATCTGATCAGATGCATCGTCATCACTCACAACCATCACAGTGTCGTTTGCTAATGACAATGGACCCAATGCATTTTCGAGCGACAGTTGTGTTTGTTGCAAAGTACCGATTATTTTGTTCAATGCACATTCCGATCGAAATTGTGCAGACATCATTTGCAGACACCTCATGTGTGCACTGGGCTGTTGAAACTCATGAGGATACATCAAATGTGATTGCCATGGTTTTTTTTTTTTATGCTAGAAATTCACGCAAGGCCCAACTTCCCTATTAAATTTTATTAATTACGAAATAAAAAGTACAAAGGAGGGAGACCTAAATCGTACCTCCAAGTTACATGATCATGAGAAAGTTTCAGATAAGCACCTAGAGTAAAGAGAACCATTTTACGTGCATAACTTTTGATGCTATAGTAAAACATATATTCCTTACTATTACATTGAGTCAATAAACTAAAATAAAATTTAAAACAAAAAATGTAAATAAGAAAAGCACCTAGAATGGAGTGTTTCATTTTATGACCATAGTTTTTACTATTGTTATAAAATTGAAACACATCCATATTACAAAATCCTATGTGACTAGCAAAATAAGAAAAGTAAACTAGGAGTACTACTCTTTTACATTCATTTAAAGCGAACATAAGGTAAACTAACTTTATCTAATCTAAGAATACCTCTAAGCTGACCTTCTGCTTGTGAAAGTACCTGCAAGTTCTGGTGCGTATGCCCCTGATTTGGGAGATGGTCTGCTGTCTGGTTCCCCTCTCGATGGATGTGTGAAATTCGAAAAGAAATACCTCTCAAGTATCTACGAATAGAAGCAAGCAAATACCGAGTCCTAGAGGATCCCTGATGAACCTCATTTATCATGTGAACCACTACTTTTGCATCCATTTCTATCCAGAGTCTAGTAACATTGTACTCAATACACAAAAATAAACCCTTGTGTAGTGCCATTAACTCTGCCTGTAATGAATCAAACGGTCTGAAATTTTCAGAAAATCCAAAAATCATGGTACTTGTATGGTCTCGAAGGAGTCCTCCCTCAGCAACATTTTGAAAATTGTGCTTAGAACTGCCATCAACATTCAACTTAAACTCACCTGCTGATGGTTTATGCCAAGAGAATATTTTTAGAGGATGTGGGACTACCTGCTGAAATGTTAGTTTGCCATGGTTGTTTGTTAGGAAATGCATGGTGTGGTATGTCAGAATAATTAACATTCTGTTCTTGTTGATTACTATGTTAGATACCGTGCTCATGTGGAATATTGTTTTCATTTCTTGCTTTAACTATCAGAAACGCAACAACTGCCCTCTCATCTCGTAGAATACTGGCTACATCTTCATCATCCTTGATAACTGCGCATAAAACCCCTGCGTCATGGCTAAGCGATGCATGTAGCTCGATTTAATTATGTGAGTTGACCCCAACAACCTCTTTAAATAGCTTCACTAGTCCAAAAAATGACAAATCACTCCCAACACCCTTTACTCGTGTCTCACCACCCTTGTAAGTGTCATCGACTCAATGACCACCGTATGTAATCATAAACTTCACATTTGGCAGGCCGCTAAAATTTAACAGAAAATAAGTGTCACAATCAGTCAATTTATCAAAAAATAGCCTCTCAATGCATAGAAACTACTTATGCAATGCCTAAGTCACATTTGGCCGGTCGTAAAAATTTAACAGAAATTAAGTGTCGCGATGTCTAATACATATTAATGCAATGCCTAATAATTAGTGAAAAAAGGCCCCTAAACAAGAGGCGAATTGCACAAGTCACGTGCCATTGCTCTCGCAATATATAACAATAAGTCACGTAATAGATAAAAACCAGTAACGCAATCCTAAAAACTACTGACCAAAAGCCTCTAAACAACACATGAATTGCACAAGTCACATGCAATAACTCTCACAATACATAACTACAGGTCACGCAACCTTAAAAACTACTGAACAAAAGCCCTTAAACAACACGTGGATTGCACAAGTCACGTGCCACCACTCACGCTACAACAAGTAATGCCATATATAAAAACCAGTCACGCAAGCCTAAAAACTACTGAACAAAAGCCTCAAAACAACACATGAATTGCACAAGTCACGCGCCACCACTCTAGCTATAATAAATAACGCAATATATAAAAACCAGTCACACACTGTCTAAAAAACTACTGAACAATAGCCTCAAAGCAACACATGAATTGCACAAGTTAGTCACGCACCGTCAGGCTCGCAACACCTAATAATAAGTCACCCATGAATAATAAGCCTCTAAACAAGAGGTGAATTGTACTAGTCAACCACCACTAGTCTCGCAATACCTAATAATAAGTCAATCGATGCCTAATATTTACTCACGTTATGCCAACTTAAACAGTCACGTACTGGCCCAACGTCACGCAATACATAACAACAGGTCACCATAGGTACTCTATTCCATATACATACAAACCACTCGTGCAATGTCTCAACAGAAGATATGCATACCACAATTAACGCACCACGTATAACCCACTCTCCCAATACCTAATAATAGGTCACCCAATGCCTAACATCCACTCACAAAGTTATTCAGCATAATATAACTTAAATGAAGAAAATAATTCAACAAAATATGTGCTCAATGAAAATAAAAATTGCTATAAATTTTATTCAAATTTTATTAAACCCCCCCCCCCCCCCCCCCCCCGAAAATACAAGGAGATGATACAAAAAAAATGAACCATAGTTCATTTCTTCATAAGTTCATCTACTTTGAACTCTATCTTGACGAGAATCTTTTCGTTGCTCAGGATGGTAGCCTCCAAGTCAAAAGTCCTTTGCATCAAGTTGTCGATGAGGACTTGAATCTCCTGCTGGAATATGTGCAACTGGTCCCTCACACTCAATGGCACCTTATATTCTTTGGAGGCTACCTCTTTCCCCTTCTCGACTCTTGGATCTCTGAGGGTTATTTTTCAATTATCTGAGATTGATTAAGATAATTGAATTTGATTCAAATGGTTAATGGTTCCCTTTATTTATAGGCATGAAAGCTAACTCTTCGTTTTCTACAGCCATATCAGTGCAATGAAGGGGGGCTGAATTGGTTATTAAGTACCTGTTCGACTTACCTTTTCATCTTATCTAACTTTTAAAAGCAAAAGCCAGGCCAAACATCATTTTTCAAGAAATTCTTAATAAAAAGTAGCTTCAAGGTTTTCTCTTTTTTTCACTAATCAACAAGGATTTTAATGTTACCTCTTTTCTCTTTTTTTTTTTTTAATTTAGGCATCATGGTCCACCAACCAAAATCTAATACTATTACTACTATACAAGTCTGAAATTATATATAAACTTCAATAATTACATTAAAACTTATTAGCTTATTGAAGATAATCAGTAGAGAATCACATTCAACATTAGGTAGCTAAAGTCATGCAATGCCTACAAATAGGTCACGCTATGCTCAACAAATATTCAATCACGTAATATTAAGTCATGTAACGCCTGTCACGGAACGTTAACAAATATTCAGTCACGTAATGCCTACAAAGAACTCACGCAATGCTCAACAAATATTCAGTCACGTATTAACTGTCACGCAACGTTCAACATATATTCAGTCACATAATGCTTATATAGAACTCACGCAATGCTCAACAAATATTCAGGCACTTAATACCAAATAAACAGGTTACGATTCCTAATATCCAGTCACACACTCTAATATCCAGTGGCTCAATGCCTAAGAAATATTCATGCATCACCTATAAATTGATTGATTTCGCTACCCTCAGCCAGATTTAAGTTTCCAAACTCATATAATTTACCCATCAACTTTTTCGTTCTATGAATAACCCTAAATAAATGCAAGAACACATAACAAATACCTTGATGTCATCTCTGCACTTTGGGATCATGAGAAAGTTGCTGTCGATATAGACCTCGATGGCGTTGGAGAGCTGAACGGAGGGATAGCTAAATCTAAATCTAGATTTAATTTTGGAATTTTAAGTTGAATGGTGAGAGAGCAGAAAGAAAGAAACTCAGACGTGCCTTCATTTGGATTAATTGGATTAAAGGGTATTCATGTCAAGTCCTGCCAAAAATTGACTAAAAACAATTAACATTATAGAGACGGTCATTTTTTAAGTCACCTTACTACGAAGGTCATTTCTCACAATTTCCTCAAAGAAAAGGGTAAGCAACACTAAATACTTAGAGAAGAAATAATGGAACAAATGGATTACACACTACAAGCACACTTTTATATTACTTAAAATACTAAATAAATCAATAAGTTGTTTCAAAATTTTCAAAATTTTTTTTATCTTTTTACTGTACTCAAATAAGCCCATATTCTATGATTTGATCCAAATAAGCATTTACATTAACAAAACGATGTTTCATGATACATGCGATCTTAATAGTTATTAAACTCATGACCCAATGACATATTTTGCACTCATGCTAGATGAGGTGGTTGTTTTGACATGACCAAAACAAATTGAAATAACCATAATTAATCGGACGAGAAATCTTTCCATTTAGCCAATTTTGCTATATTAATGTCCATGTGTGGGTAGTAGACACCAATTGTCCAACCATCATTGAGTTCTCATTATACAACTCTTTTTTCGTCACCGTAAGGGCATGTCTAGTTATGAAATATTTAATAGGGACTTATTTTGATATACTAAAAGAATAAAAATTTACTTAAGAAAAATGAGGAAGTTCACTGATTGATTTAGTACTCTCTCTGTAATGATCAAGAGTATAGATATTTAGACCTAACTTTTCTATGACAAGAAGCATGACTACTAATTGGGTGACACTCTAGGCACTTTTAAAGTTGCAATTAGTATAATATAACCCAAAAGTTTTTGAAAAAAAAGAGCATTTGGATATTGAACATCATATAATTAAAAACTAAAAGAGGAAGAGATGTTAAAAGAAACAAGAATTTGTAATATGGGGTAGTTGTATTATACCATGAAACTGAGGATGTCCCTTTAACATAACAATATACCCAAAAAGCACTTTTCAAAGAAACCTAATCCAATGGAGAGGGATTTTGTCTTCTCAACAAGAATAACTCTCCTTCTCATGCATGTCTCTAGGAGATAGAGAGCGACTAACTTTATAAAAAGTATTATGAATGGATACAATGTGTTTTTAATGTGATATGATATCATGAAATTAAGCGAAGTGGTGGGGGACCCTTTAAGAGGAATCTTAGTCAAAGAATCATATTGATTTTAATGCCCTCAATTTTTTAACTCAAGCAAGATCACCATCTCCTCATGCAGGAATCCCACCATTGCAAAAGGGCTTAAAATCTGATGAGATGTCAATATTTCTAAGGGGAATCTACAAAAGAAATTAAAAAAAAAAGAAAAAAACCCTTAAAATAGGGCCCAATTAAGGTTTTCTTCTTAAGACAGTTGAGTTTAGCTCAACAATTAATCTATCAATGCATATAAAAGATAATGAAAGCAATAACAATTGGTTTTCCATGATCATGCGGATCTTACTTCCTCTTTTTTTTTCTTTTTTTTTCAATACATCCATTAGTATCACGTGTGACAGTGATGGAACTTGTAATTTGATTTAAGAGTTAATTACGTGTAATAGTGACAGAGCTTGTAATTTGATTTCATTAAAGGTAAATCATGTGTAACAGTGACGAAACTTGTAATTTGGTTAAAAGGTTAATTATCTGTATCAGTGACCGAACTTGTAAAGGGTTAATTACATGTAGTAATGACGAAACTTGTAATTTGGTCTAAAGGTTAATTAAAACTATACTTATTATTTAATATAATATCTAAAAAAAGTTTTTAAATTATTCAAGAAAATTGGTTAAATATCCAAAGAAGTCCTCGAACTATACTAAGAAAGTCAATTTAGCTTATATTAGTCAACTATACAATCAATAAGTTTTTATACCGTCATTTATCACGAGACATGTTGATGTGTCATCTTGATGAAATCAATGCCACATGATAGATGACTTGGCATAAAAAATTACTACCTAAGAATTGAGTTTTTTCTTTTTAACCCATCCAAATGTCCAAAATTTATTAATTAGGGATTTGAAACAAAAAAAAAAAAAACCTAATTGCTTTAAACTGATTACCATTATTTCTTAATTAATTACCATCGTTTTAATTGAAACCATCATTCCTAACAAAAAAAAACTAATCCAACTTTTCTAATTTGATTAAAGCCTGTTGCTCTATTGAAAGTTGGTGAAGAGAAATTTGAGAATACCCATAAACAGTTTTGACAAGAGGATGTTTACAAGAGTTGGGAGGCACAGGTTTTACACTTGAGATGGATTATTATAATTAGTGTTTTCTTTGCTTCTCATATTTTGTAAATTTTTTATTTCTTAAATACAACAACTTTAATTTAGCAAACCTTTTCTCAAAATTGTTTCTGGGTATTTTTAGATTTCTCTACACCAACTTTCAATAGAGCAAAATGGCTTCAATTGGAAAAGTTGGATTAGTTTTTTTTATTGCTAAGAATTATGGCTTCAATTAAGAAGATGGTAATTAGTTTGAAACAATTAGTTTTTTTTTTAATTTTTATTTCAAATACCTAACTAATAATTTTTAAACATTTAGATGGGTTAAAAAGAAAAAAACTCAATTCTTAGTCAATAATTTTTTATGCCACATCATCTTTCACGTTGCATTGACATCATCAAGATGACATGTGAACATGCCACATGGCAAATGACATGGCATAAAAAATTACTGACTGTGTCGTTGACTAACTTTCATTAGTCAACGATTAGAAAGAAGAGCTTATTTAATCCAAAATAATAGTTCAGGGACTTATTTGAACACAATAAAAGGATAAAGGCTAAATTGACTTTCTTGGTATAGTTTAGAGACTTATTTTTTCTTATTTCGTCAAAAATAAGTTTTTATACTTTTATTATATGCAATCAAGGTTTTATACTTATATTTTGAGTCAAATAAGTCCTTATGACAAATGATTAACTTATTCAAAATGTCATTTGTTATTTTATGCCATGTGGTGCTGACATGACATACTAAAATATTATAATTGATGATAATGTGACATGTTAATTTGGTATTATAACAAGACTATATGGTATTTTTCACC